>NC_133774.1:12809394-12896255 GCF_003597395.2 Chelonoidis abingdonii
ATGCCTGTGTGACCCAGCAGGAAATATAAGTTCTCCCTATTGGGAAAGAATGATAGGCAGCCAGCTTATTGCAGCACAAAGAACCATGGGTTGCTCGCCCAGACATCCTAGCAACAACCAATGAGTGAGCGCACGCAGCAGTGAGTGCACCAGTAACTCGAGTGTGGCTTTTGCCCAGTAGCGACCACTCACACCTGGCTAGGTAACCTAGGACCCAAACCTGCGTGTGCAATGAGCCGTCTTAACTCTGCAATGAAGACTGACCTTGCGTGTGTTGCGTTTTTCTCAGTCTGACCCCACTTCGTTCAGACCGTTCTGTCAGTGCTTTAATTGTGCCAGGCTGAGCCCGGCACCTCTGGGCCTGGCAGTTCGAGCCTCGGCACCTCTGGCTGACTTGCATCAGGTATGAAAGTAAAAAAATTGCTTGAGCCCCAACACCTCTTGTCCATTACAAATTTAATCAGTGGGTCTTGCCTTCCCCAAGGAAATGGGCTCACCATAAGGGCTACTCACTTTGAACTGTCTTTAATTGATGCTTAAGTTTAGCTGCCTGACAACTATTAGAAAGGTCTCCTCTCTCTTTCCCTGGCCGGAGGTGGCTCTGCTATCCAGTTCAGTCCTTTTGGTAAATATTGGCCCCATCTGACAGTGCACTCTCACAGTAGGACCAAGCCAGAATTCAGTGTTTATTTAAAGAGTAACCCCCACATTTCACACCTAGATTGTGAGCTCTCTAGTGGCCACGAAACTTGTTCTCCTCATGTGCACAATCCATAGTACAATTAGGGTGACCAGATGTTTCCCGATTTTATAGGACTTCCTCATATCTTGGGCTTCTTATATAGGCTCCTATTACCCTCCACCCCCGGCCCGATTTCAACACTTGCTGTTGTCACCCAAGTACAATGACGCTTCTGACTGAGACTGTATGCACTACTTAAAAGTGTCAATTAGTATGGTATTGCAACTCTGGTTTAACACTTTCTTTTTGAATGGGACAAATAGGAGAAAACTAACCCAGGGCCTATTATTTCAAGATTATAAATAGCAGCAGCTTAAGTTATGGCTTGTGGTGTGTAACTTAAAAAAAAAAAACAGGAAAACAGTAAACGTCTTACACTGAGAAAAACTAATTATTATTCACCTTCCATAAGCAAAAGCAGAGATTGTGTTTAAACTTTCAGAATGATTTCCTTTCCTGGCTTGAACCAATTGTGGCAAATTCCAACCCGCTCCCTCCCCAAAAGATTCTGTCAAAAAAAATATGAATAGCACGTGAGAAACAGGGGGTTTTAATGGAAGGAAGCAAAGAGTCCTGTGGCACTGTAGCGATGGGCCTCACCCCCCGCGCTCCTGAGGGGAATGAGCCAGAAAAGTCGTGACGCCCGGGCGGAGCCCCGCCGACCTTCCTCGCCCCCCGGAAGTCAAGGGGTGGACATGAAGTACATAAAGCCTGGGCCATCCTCAGCTTAGGAGAAGGCTTGCCGGAGAAGGAGACCCTGGGCGCCCGAGCTCCCACTGGGCCCTTGCTTACCCTGCTCCGGTATTGGAGGGGGTACTGCGTTGACCTCCCTTGGGTACAGTACCCAGAGCTGACTGAGCTCCCTGACGCTTGGCCTGTTGGAAGATGGAACTGGACTTCCCGACGTCCCGGGTACCCCGAGGAGTGGACCCGGACCGCCCGACAGTCCCGGTACCCGAGGAGTGGGACGCGGGACCGCCCGACGCCCGGTTACCCCGAGGAGTGGACCAGACTTCCCGACGCCCTGGTTACCCGAGGGATGACCGGACCGCCCGACGCCCGGTACCCCGCACGAGTGGACCCGGACTTCCTGACGCCCTGGTACCCCGAGGAGTGGATCCGGACGCCCGACGCCCGCAGACCACGAGGAAGTGGACCGGACCCCCGACGCCCGTACCCCGACGGTGGACGGACTGTGGCCTGACGCCCGGTACCCTGAGGAGTGGACCGGCACCGCCCGGACGCCCGTGACCCGACGGAGTGGACCGGACCGCCCGCGCCGTTACCGAGGAGTGGACCGACTTCCCGACGCCGGTTACCCCGAGGAGTGCGACCGGACCGCCCGACGGCCCGGTACCCCGATGAGTGACCGGACCGTCCGACGCCCGGTACCCCGAGGAGTGGACCGGCAACGCCCGACGCCCGGGGTACCCCGAGAGTGGACCGTGGACCGCCCGACGCCCGGTACCCGAGGAGTGGACCGGACCGCCCAATGCCGGACACCCTGAGGAACCCAGTTTGGAAACCCCCTGCACGGACGCTGCGAAGGCAGACCCGTGAGGGGGAGGTTGAAAGTGCTGGGGGCACCGACTCCAGTCAGGCGGCAGACTCACCTGAGCCCATGTCAGTGTGTTGTCAGATGCCCCCACTGAGCCGTCAATGGCACTGACGCTGCTAGCCCGGGCTGGAACGCTGAGCTGGAGGGGATGCCTGCGTTCCCCCTGCCACCTCTCCAAGCCGGGTGCAGAGCTCCCCCTCCCCTGGCCGAGGAGGCCATTCACGGTCGGTTATGCCGCTCAGCCGCCTTGCCTGTCAAAAGGTGCAGCGGCCTGGCTATATGTAATATACTTGTGTACCTTAGTGACTCGAGCCCGCTGAAGGCCTGACTGCTGGACGGCTTATGGCCCCGCCCTAACCAATGAGCCTCGGGTGGGGCGGATCGATCCTGCTGGGCCGGCGCGCGGCGAGTGAGCAATTCTAGCAACAGTCGTCTGCTCAGCCCTGCACCAGAGGGCCGAGCCACTTTACTAACTGATTGTTGGTTCGCCTCAGCCCCGCAGCAGGGACGGGCCCTGGTCGACGGCGGTGTCGTGCGCCGGGTTGGGCTCCCCTGCCGCCGCTGAAGGGTTGAGCCCCGTCCGCTTCGCTACAGGACCTTATAGACTAACAGACGTATGGAGGCATGACTTCGAGTGAAATACCGACTTCGTCAGATGCTTGAATACCCACATCGTCGGATGTCACCACAAACTTCATACTCCAAACATTGTTAGTCCATAAGTTGCCACAGGACTCTTTTTGCACTTTTACAGATCCAGACTAACATGGACTACCCTCCTGAGGGCCACGTCTAGACTACGCGCCAGTCGGCATGTTAAATCGTTCTCGGGATCGAAATAATCGCGTCTGGTCCTGGACGCGACGCGATATCTCGATCCCAGAGCGTGCTTAGATCGATTCCGGAACTCCAGCTAGACGACCAGACTTCCGGATTCGACACAGCGAGCCGCGCGGATCGATCCCGCGCGGTGAAGAGGGTGAGTAAATCGATTTTAGACATTTGATTTCAGCTACGCTATTCTCGTAGCTGAAATTGCGTATCTAAAATCGATTTAATCTCGTAGTGTAGACCTGGCCTGATACTCAATATAATGGAAGTAACATTCCCAGGGGAAACTGAACGATAGTGCATGCTACCAGATTTCTGTTATAACACTTTCCAACTGCCTCTTACATAGTCTTAGGACTTGTCTATACTGCCTTGCAATGTGGGCTATGAGGGGGTGAACTGCAAAGGGCACCAAAGTGTTGCACTCCAACTGCTCCGTGTGGACACTGCTGGTGCAAGCTGAACAGTTGCTAATTCTTGTTAACATAGTCTTCTTTCAAACTGGACTACATTAATGCAAATGAGATACTTTTTAGCTTGCGCCGGGAACATCCACATAGAGGCACACTAATGTGCAACTCTGGTGTGCTCTGCAATTCACACCCCTGTGGTCTACACTACGGTGCAGCATAGACAAAGCCATAGGCTTAGTCTACACTGCTACGTTGCCATCAGAGCTAGCTCAGCTAATCACATTCCCTCCCTGACATAACTATGCCAGCAAAACCCCCATTGTAGATGCAACTATGCAGCCAGAAGATTGCATCTGATGGTTTAGCTAAGGTAGCTTGGAAAGTGATGTAGCTATGTTTGCAGAACTCTTTCTGGCTGTTTATGCTGTGTCACCACTAGGGGGTTCTGCCAGCGTAGTTATGCTGGTGTAGGCTCTGTGGAGCAATGGTTCTCAAACTTTTCATTTCACTGACCACTTGAAAACTGCTGAGGGTCTCGGCGGACCACTTAAGGATCTTTCCAAATACTGTTTGTACCGTTAGCTAACTATTGTAAAGTGGTTTGGATAAAAGCGCTGTATAAAGAAAACTTTAATAATAATAAATATTTTTTGTTTTTACAAATAAAAGCACACAGCTCATATTTTAATATCAGTAGTCTTACCTTTCTAATGCGATGGTTGTGCCCTTTCCCCTTCCCCCCCCCCCCGCCGCAGTAGCCCCCCAGCTGGGG
This sequence comes from Chelonoidis abingdonii, assembly GCF_003597395.2. Taxonomy (NCBI): domain Eukaryota; kingdom Metazoa; phylum Chordata; order Testudines; family Testudinidae; genus Chelonoidis; species Chelonoidis abingdonii. Next base: position 12,813,711 of record NC_133774.1, read on the forward strand.
CTGAGAAGGAGGGGAGTGTCTCCCTCTCTCCCCCACCTCAGCGGTCCCCAGCCCCAGCTTGGGAAGGAGGACCATCTCTACCCCGCAGCCGCAGCCCTGGAGCTGGGAAAGTCACCTTTTTCTCTGGCCACCACAGCCCTGCACATCCCAAATTCCCCCATCCCCTCTTCTCACCCCACTGTTCTCTCCCATCTACCCAGAATTCCCCCCAAGGCCACCACCTCACCTTACATGTGCGTCTTCTCCAGGGTCCAGGCATCTAATTAGTGGAGCCATGCCTGCACGACTCCACTAATTAGGTGGGTGGCCCTTCATTCTCTCATGTGCAGCCACCCAGGCATGCATCTTAGGCCAGGTCTACACTGCGACTTTAAATCGGTTTAATGGCCGATATACCGATTTAACGCTGTACCCGTTCACACGACATCGTCATTAATATCGAGTTAAACGGCTCCTTAAATCGATTTCGGAACTCCTCCCAGACGAGAGGAGTAGCGCTAAATTCGATAGTGATAACTCGGATTAGGGTTCATGTGGACGGAAATCGACATTATTGGCCTCCTAGAGGTATCCCACAGTGCACCACTGACCGCTCTGGTCCGCAATCCGAACTCGGATGCGGAGTGCCGGTAAACAGGAAAAGCCCCGAGACCTTTAGAATGACATTTCCTGCTTTCACGTGTCCAGCTCTGATCAGCACGGGTGGCGATGCAGTTCAAATGCAAAAGTAGCTCCTGCATTGAACCTTACGGGAGATACTAGATCTGATCGCTGTATGGTGAGACAAATCTGTTTTATCAGAGCTCCGTTAAAGAACAGGAAATGCCAAAGCGTTTGAAAAATAAACTCCAGGATACACAGCGGTGCGTGACAACCGTAACGGGAAGCCAGAGACTCAAACGGATGCTCATGGAGGGAGGGAGGGGGTAATGAGGACTACAGCTACCAGTCTCCACAGCAGTCTCTGAAAACTATTTGCATTCTTGGCTGAGCGCCCAATGTCTGTAGCTTAATACACGGTGTCTTGCGTGGTTCACGGAACAGCTCGTCAGTCTCTTCCCCCACCCAAGCATATGAAAGAGAAGTAAAATAAATAATTCCTTGAGTACTGTAAATGTCACCCTCTGTGTACTGAATGCTGCTGGCAGAGAGTACGCGAGGTGTTGACAACGGTCAGGATACCGTTTGTGATCTCAGGGTCCATGATTGCTGTGCTATGGCGTTTGCTCAATGCACTCCGGGAAAAAGGCGCCAAAGGGTTGTCTGCTGCCTTCACAAAGGGAGGGGTGAGGCTGTACCCAGCACCACCCGGGGCAATGTTTTCTGCCCCATCAGGCACTGTGCTCTCAACCCGGAAGTGGGAACTATGGGATAGCTGAGGAACAGCTACCCACAGTGCACCGCTCCTGAAATCGATGGTAGCTTTGGACCATGGACGCAAACAATCGATTTCGTGATCCCACTGTGGACGCGCTAAACCAATTTTATTAGATCTGTTTTGTAATATCGGTTTAAGCTAATTCGAAATAATCGTGCAGTGTAGACGTACCCTTAGAGGGAACTGTCCGCAGACCATCTGAATGGAGCTCGCGGACCACAGTTTGACAACCTCTGCTGTAAAGTACATGAGCCTTGGCTCACTCTGGAAGCATCTTTTATATGTTTTTTTAAGACTCAGTCATTGGGGAATTTAACAGTGCTTTCTCTTTAATCTTTAAGATAGTCTCAAACCTCTCTAAGGCTATTTATATTCTGCCTTTTCCTTGTCACTCCTTCCAACCATACAGCATGTGAACAGACAAACATCTCCTTTGTATGGCTGCCACAAATGACTAGTAATTTTTGGTTGTCCAACTAGAGACAATTTTAAGGGGGCCTGGTTTTCAGAAACCGCTGAACACCAACCTCCTGAAAATTGAGCTCCTTTGATGGGTCTCAAAGTTGAGTGTCCAAATATTAAGGCACCAAAACCCCAGAGTCGTCTTTCACCCAAGGTGTCTAAAACACAGAGCGTGGAATCAGCTGAACACTCCCTATAAAGCACAGCTATTTGAATGGAGCAAACTTTGTACGGTGCCTGAATGGAAACTAAACTCCCGCAAGTTATAGGAGCTTCCTTGCTATTTCACATACCAATAAATACTCTACAGTGCTCCATGCACTCTCTTTATGGATTCTATGCCATGTGCACTCGGCTTATTAATTAAAACATATTCTTTACTGTTTTCAATACATTAAATTGAACGCATCTAATGAATATCCAGCTGCACTTTTCCTTCTTTCTACACATTAATTTAGACTCATAAATTGCACTCGTTCCAAACCGGGAACATTTTGCCCATTATAAGGCTGCAGTTGATAATGTATCAGGCAGCAATAATGAAGCTTGATTTTCATAAGCTTGGTAAATGGGAAGTGCTCAGATCTACATGTTTTGATTAGCAGACTAAGCAAACCATGACATGAGCATCCTTATTTATATAGACTACTAAGGCTCCTTTTCACAAAGTGATTCAGTTCACTAGAGAGACACGTTAAGCTTATCCAAACTGCCCTAGCTGAGATCACCTCATGGTGGATGTTGCTGACTCACCATACCTTGGAACGATTGCCTGTTGGATACAAGAAAGTCAAAAGTCTCTGCTCAGCTCTGCAAGCGATTTACCAAGATAAGCAAGGACACTTTTTTATTTATTTATTTTTTCTAATGTTCAGTGTGGAACTTCCATTGACATTAGACTCCCACAAGTGGAGCTAATGCAGAACGTCCTGGACAGAGCTACACAGCATGTGAGTTTAGAATTTTGCCCCAAAAGAAAGCGGACATTTCATTTCTGCCCTCGCCCTCTTGCCCAACTTTTTTCCACACCAGCTCCTAGCTCTTGCAAGCCCACTTCAATTTACCACCACCCTCTCCTCATCCTTGCCCATGTCACCTGACCCCTGATATCCACAAAAACTGGATATATATATAAATGCATCCCACTGACATGTTAAATTCCTACTGTGGTATTTCCAGTGAACCCTGCCTATTCTGTTTTAGATTATAAACTTTTCTGGGAAGGGACTGCCTCCATCCTCTGTCAAACAAATACTTCAATGTTTAACAGTAAGTCAATAACCCATTTCCCTTACAATACTGTAATAGTAACTGGCTGGTGCGTATGTCTAACCTCTACCAGATGGGATCAGAACTTCTGGTCTGTATGTCATAGGTCCTATACTGTTAACTTGTAATGGAGATTCTTCTTTAGATGAAGCAGTAGAAGCCTGTGCTTTTAGAGCAGGAGGTTGTGAATTACATTTGGCCTAGTAGCTGCCAGGGGCTACACAGGGAGCACTCCATTACTCTCATAAGAGTCAACAATTCCAGGTTCGGGCCTGTTCCAAAGTCCACTGGCATCAGTGGAAGCAACTGAGAAATTGGCCACATAGGTTGTGGAGAGGGAAAAGATAGACTAGGTGGGTAGGTAATGGGCGCGGATTGAAGACACCTCACAGATGAACTGACAGAAGGGGTGAGGGAAGATGTGACAGAATCACCAGGGAAAGACTCCACAAAAAAGGCTACAAAGAGTGAGGTTCCTACAAGACGAGCATCAAGCATTTTTTTGTTCTCTTTATAGTTGCTTTCCTTTCCTGACCTTTGGTTTTTTGTATGCTTAGTTTGTAAGATCTTTATGGCTAAGACTTATCTAATTACATAGCTGTAAAAGGCCAACTCGCTTCTGGGATCTCTGTTAATAACATTTTCCCTGTCCCTGCTGTGACGTTCCAAGTTCTCACATTTGTGCCATATTGACACCCGCACAATGTAGGCGGCTGCAGAATTGTTACTGTATGTGTAACAGCATTCCAGGTGGCCCGCTTAGCCTCCTGGCTTCACTCAGCCACATTCCTTTTGAGTTGTGTATGCTGTAAGGGTGTTCCTGGTGCACCAAAGTTGGGTCACAGCCGTGCATTTGCAGTACAGAGTAACTCTTGGTTAAAAGAAGTGTTAGAAAAATTCAGCCCAACATCTCTGCTTCTTTTGGTAAGTCAGGTTTCCTGCCGAAGAACCAGCAGAGAGTATACAAGTGTGCAGAGAGTCAGTATGGGTCAATGGTGAACTGGACAATGAGTCACGACACTAGTTTCAGTTCCTGACTTTGCCACTGACCTGTTCTGTGACCTTGGGCAAGTCTGTTCACCTCTGCTTCCCCTCCCATCCTCAGTCTGCCTCTTCTCTTTAGAATGTGTTTGTACAGTACCTAGCATATTAGGTCCCTGATCTCCCGAGTCCCAGTCCAGTGCTCTAAGAACAGTCTTAAACATATGCCCAGGTCTGGGAGTTGGAGGAACTGTGTTAATTCTGGCTTTGCTACAGATTCTTCTACAAAGTGGGGAAAGTCACCGAGGGCCGAATTTTCAGCCAGGTATGGCTGGCGCTCTGGTTTTATTTAGAGACTTAAGTCATTGTTTTTAAAGCACTTTGGCTGGAAGGCCCTAGTGAAGTGCTAAGTATTATTATAAAACCAGGTATTTAAAATCTAAAGGGCATTTCTCAAAAGATATACAGTGTTTGTGATCAGTTTAATATGTGATCAGTTTAATATGTGACCTGAACGACTTGATTGTGCACCTTTAACTGTTTATCAATGATCAATGTGCAGCAAAAATATGATCACGAGTTAGACTCAGAGAAGCACTCAAAAGTTCAGTGGTGCTCCAGACATTATCTGAACATCCTGAATCTGCATAATTATGCTGGAAGTTTAAGGAGAATGGGCAGTTCCCTCACTTCTGGCTAGAAATGCCTTGACAACAGCCCTTCTCCCCATAGTTTGGTTCCAGAAACCGGAAGTGAAAAGATATCATTCCAGAGCCTTAATAAAAGAAATCCAGTATAGTCAGAAAGGGAGCAGCTTATCCATCATGGGAACCGATGGGCACCTTTATCTTCTTTCCTATGTCTCTGAGGTTTAGAGAGCACCTTGTAGAGCCTTTCCAGATATAATCTGGCAGTCTTGCAATGTTTGCAGTCCTATGATTTCTGTTTGCTCTGCTGTTCCTTCCAAAGAAAACAAGATTAAATCTCTCCCTGGATATAACCCTGCTGGGGTGAGTGAAGTGAGCACAAGAGATGAATTTGGCCCACTGTTAGTTTGAGCTAATGTAAGTTGTGCTGTGTGTAGCTTGAAATTGTTATGCCTTTGTTTAACACCTTTAAATTCGAACAACTCTACCAATGTGGAGCTACAGTAGCCATGTTTTGTTGTGGTTGTGTTGCAGCAACCTGTACAGAGGACACACTCACACAGACATAGTTTTCCTGGCTGTAACATAAAAGTCTTTGGATAAACGGTTGTTCTTTGAGTATGAAAAATATTGGAGGCCTGACTGTTATACATGGGCAGATATTAACTGAGAGCATTAACTATTTTCTGTCTAGGACACAGATCTCACACAAGACAGCATGGCACCTACCGGTTCCTCTGAGGCTGTATCTGAGTTAAAAAAGACTTGTAACTAGTACTGTGATTCAGGGGACACACAGACCAGGTGATGATTAGTACTGCTACCAAAAACAGGGGGTCCCATGGCATACAGTGGACTTCCAGGTGGCCTTTCCATTTGGTTCAAGTCCAAAACAACACAACTTCTCTTGCATGAATCATGAGACTGTGGACTCATTCCATGGCCCAGGTTATTTCTGTATCTTATCACACACATCTAGAAAACCAAAGCATAATCTTTACAGCTAAACATTTGTAAATGTACCGCCTGGCACTTCACCCCTCTGGGTCTTGGAAGCAACATCAAAAACGTTTCTTAGGGTGGTATGCAAAATTCCATCCCCTCAACTTCAGTTCCTCTGGTGTAATTGACAACGGGCCATAGACCAGCTATAACATAGGGAAAGAAATTATCCAGATTCCCTGATGGGAGTGAGCTGTAAAGATGCTCTGGAAAATACAGAACTCCTCCCAGGAAGCTGTTACAGGAAACTCATTCAAACAGCCATTTTCCCAACCTTTGGTGCTCATTTCCCCACTTCCATCCCCTCCTACTATCTATTTACCACATTTTAAACTGTAAAAATAAAATCAAATCACTAATTCGTTTTAGAGTAAGGGGTGCAAAGAACAGTCATCTCCTTGGTTGGAGACCTGGTTATTATTTTTTTTAAGTTCACTTAAACTTTGATGATTGAACAAAAGCAGACAAAAAATATTGCCGTTATCTGACGTACAGAAGTGTAACATGAAGTCTGCTCATTATGGATAATATTTATGGCAGATCATAACATTAAATTACAACCTAACCGCCTCAGCCAGAAATTTGTAACACCGCACATGTGCTTCTAATTATGGGCTTTTGAAGTTGTCCTGGTTATTTATTTTCAGGGGATTTAGTGCACAGGGCGATTAAAGTTTGCTCTTGTTAGGAATTCTGCAATCTTTAAAAAAGAGAGAGAGAGAGGACTGCAAATGAACCTCAAATGATGATGATATGTATGTGTGTGTGTGTGTGTGTGTGTGTGTGTGTGTGTGTGTGTGTGTATTCATATATTTAAAAAGAAGCACAAAAGGGCCCTTTGTTTTAAATGTGGTTGGAGTCCAAAATTTGTGACCATAATTTTGTTTATAGGAAATCCCTTATAATGCTAGTTTAGTGTTTCCATATGGAATTCTCATCGGACTCTTTGCCGCCCCCCCCCCCCTTTTTTTTTTATTTGGATAAGGCAAGAGAAAAGTGAATGTACATTCCAAAGATGCATAGTCATTCCGGATCAAATTCAATGGATTCTGGCAAGAGTTGAAAAACACAGATGCAGTGTTTTAGGTCTCCTGCTGTGCAGCCTCCAGCTGTGAGTGTCTGGTTGAAGCACTTTGTAAAATCATGAAAACCCTATTAAATTCATGAAATATGATATACTGTATTTTCAAGCTAACTTTCCATTGAACTGTCCATGAGGATGGAATGTAGCTGGCTCGCTTGTATATCTAATCCGTATATCTATAAACAACAAACCAACAGACGTATCAGGAGTTTCTGAAAGCCCTGTTTTTTTCCACTTTTAAACTTGTCGTCCTTTCTGAACTGCAGAACGACCTGAACTGAATTTTCTGGGCATAGTTCTGCCTGAGTCCATTGTACCCTTTGCGTCACTTGGCCATACACATTAACTCTCTGCAATTAAAATCCGAAAGGGGCTCTGATGTTTTGGTGAATGAAAGTTAGCCTTTGACCTTTGGGAATGTGGCATTCTAGCTGCCTGCCTTTGACTGCCCCTTTGCAGGCAGGAGGAAAAATCCCTTTCCTAGGAAACTACCCAACTGAAAGCAGTTTGATATTCTGAGTTCATTTCCTATTGGGCTATAATTCACATCATAAAAACATCACTTGTTTGGATTTGGGTTGGGTTTTTTTTTAACGGAAAAGCGAGAGAAGTCCCCTGAGGTGAATCACTTTGTTGTAAAATTGTCCTGAGACACAGGCAACTACAGCCTCTCACCTGCACAGACCACAATGTATAATGCATGGCAGGGTGAGATAAGTACGTATTTCAGTAAGACTAGTCTGGCCTTGTTTACCCATGTGTCTGGGCACCCAACTGAGTGAAAGTTGTAACCAGGTTAATAAAATGTGCATGGACTCATGCTCAATGTCCCACTGCTGTCTTTGTGTGAGGTTTTCTTCACCTCTGCATAAGCCAGACAGAGACCTCCTATAAAAATATGTTGTACTTCTGACGGTATGGCTACACTCACACTTTACAGCGCTGCAACTTTCGCGCTCAGGGGTGTGAAAAAACACCCCCCTGAGCGCTGCAAGATACAGAGCTGTAAAGAGTCAGTGTAATCAGGGCGGCAGCGCTGGGAGCGCGGCTCCCAGCGCTGCACGCTACACCCGTAAAGGATGTGGTTTACATGCAGCGCTGGGAGAGCTCTCTCCCAGCGCTGCCGCTCCGACCACACTCACATTTCAAAGCGCTGCCGTGGCAGCGCTTTGAAATTCCAAGTGTAGCCAGACCCTGAGCGTCTTCCCCTTTATCCAGTAACTGGGGTCAGGTTGCCGGATCAGTTTTTTCCAGGCTTGCCGATCTAACGCTTCATCATATCATAGAATATCAGGGTTGGAAGAGACCTCAGTAGGTCATCTAGTCCAACCCCCTGCTCAAAGCAGGACCAATCCCCACCTAAAACATCCCAGCCAGGGCTTTGTCACGCTGGGCCTTAAAAACCTCTAAGGAAGGAGATTCCACCATCTCCCTAGGTAACCCATTCCAGTGCTTCACCATCCTCCTAGTGAAAAAGCTTTTCCTAATATCCAACCTAGACCTCTCCCACTGTAACTTGAGACCATTACTCCTTGCTCTATATCCACTCTGTCCTTCCTTACACGGTCTATCCTTCATTTGCTTGGTGGTTTCCTTATTCTTCTCCCTTGATCTCTGGTCTCAGGTGCCTAACAGAATTCCCTTCCTCCATCCATCAGACACACCCATACCATCTCAGCCTCCTCTCTGACATCACAGACCTTGGTCTCACTCCTGATATCATTCTACATGTGGTCCAGCGATGTCACTCCTCTTGTGGCCTTCAAACATCTCATTTCAACAGCCTCTCAAGTGCTTCTCCTCGGTCACTTATCTCTCTTATCTGTACAGAAGAATTGGTCTTGCCACAGTTTTGTGTAGTTGTCTCGTAAATTGTCTGGGCATCTGTTCTCCTTGAAGCATGCCATGCATCTTGCACCTAAGCTACATCAGTCTTTTCCCCTCTAAAAGCAGTAAGGATGGTGATGTTCTTATGCTCTGCAGCCAGAGCACTCACCTAGGAGGAGGGGGAACCAAGGTTCAGATCCCTACTCTGCCTGATGTGGGGTGGGAACTTGAACCCAGCATTCCCATCTCCCTGGAGAGTGCACTAACCACTGGGTTAGAGGGAGTCAGGGTGGTTGCTCTCAGTCCCTCCTGTTGAAGCTGTTCCTCTTCGTATGACACATTTAAATATTCATTAGACCAGAATGGGAGTGACTCTATAGCCCAGTGGTTAGAGCAGTCCCCTGGGTAGACCCAGCTTCCAGTCCCTGATCCAGAGATTGATCCAGTAGGCATTGTCAGAGCACACCTATCAGATCAGACCCTATAGGTAAGAGAGTCATTCCCTCGCCTAGTTTGAGGATCCCAACATGGCTTAGGTGTGAACGAGGTGCTGAGTGTCAAGACTGAGGCAGCTTTGTGCATTCTCTCCAGTAGAAATTAAGACACCTAGGGTACTTTAGCAGCAGAAATTTTAGGCACCAACAAGGTTAGGCAGCAACTGAGGGCAGGGATGCGGTTCAAGGTCTACATTTTGGATTTAGGTGCTTAAAGTGGCAGTTAGGTGCCTAAATGCCTATGTGGATCTAGCCCCAATACTCTTTCATCTGGAAACCAGGCTTGAAATTTCAGGATCTGTCTCCAGATCTCAGGTACTAGTTGATTCCAGATGTGTCAGAATGGAGACAATGCGAGAGCAGACTTTACTGTGGTATTTTGGTGCCTTCTACCTCCAGTCCAAAAATAAGACGTGTAGAGGAATGTGGATTCACTTCTTTTCTTTTTCTTTTCCTTTTTAATGTTTACTTTGTTGATTGATCTGTTGAGCCTGGACACATTCTGGACCTGGTGTTTGAGTTGGGGCTAGAGGTGCAGATTACCTCATAGCCACAAACTAAGGCCAGGGGCCCTTTTCAATTGAGATGAAGGACCTATTTTCATGGTGATCCATTGGTTGAGGTTTTTTCTCCCTTAAACCCAAGGGTGCAAATGTCCCTCACTCTTTCCATGGGATATACATGGTTGAAAGAAGACTCTTTCCATCTTCCTGAATATCCATTTTAGGATAATCTGGCCTTAAAGAAAATGCAACAAGAAGAATGGTAGAGTGGTAGTGTATCTCTGCTTTGCTGGACACTGTTGTCATGGGTTAAGTGAAATTCTTTTAAGGCTCACTGATGTTATGATTCATGGTAATAAGACTATGCTGCAGTCTTGATTTTATAAAAACAGTGCATCGTATGCTGCCAGATGTCAAAGGAACATTAATTAATGAGGTTTACGTTAACAGACATCTTGAGAGGATTAACGTGCAAAAATTAGATAACGAAGTGCATTCCATTTAGGCTTAAAGTGTAACTCCTGCTGGGTTATGTGAAAATGTTATGCATAAAGACACCTGTATTCTCTATAGTGCAACAAAATAATGGGGGATTTATTAGGCTTTACTAATTTAATATACGGAGTGGCAGCTACAGTATGCACATGGTTATTCCAGTGTATTGCTTTCCATGTGGCAGAGGTTTGTGCTCAAAGGAAAACTTTCAGAAGATGCTCTGGGGATGTTTCATGTGTCCTGTGCAAATAGCTTTTATTGTCTTCCTTCACCCTCCACGTGCTGCCTCTACCCACTTTTCATTATATGGTTCTGGCCTCCCAGGTTCAAGATTCTCCTTCCTCTGAACCCATTTGTTCAGTGTGTCCAGAATGTAGCTGCAATCAACCACTTAGCCTGCCATTCTGACCATAACAAGCCTCTCTTCAAACCATGCACTGACTCCTACCCCTAGTCTACACTGGGAGGGGGGGAAATGGGATCAATATAAGTTACGCAACTTCAGCTACGTAAATAATGTAGCTGAAGTCGACATTCTTAGATTGACTTACCGTGGTGTCTTCTCTGCCGTGAGTCAACTGCTGCCGCTTCCCCGTCGACTCTGCTTGCACCTCTCACGGCGCTGGAGTACAGGAGTCGGTGGGAGAGGACTCGGGGGTCGATTTATCACATCTAGACTAGACGTGATAAATCGATCCCCACTGGATCGATTGTTGCCCGCCGATCTAGTGGATAATGTAGACATACCCCTAGTTATTCCCCATATCCAATGAAAGCTAATTTTCTTTGCTTTCAGAACTACAACAACCTCATTCCTCCTAACCTCTCTGCTCCTGTCTCTTTCCACAGTTGACTACAGGGTCAGCTAATGACAGTTGTGGGGCTAATAGTTTTCTGCTGTGGACATGTGTCTGCTTAGAGCTGGTCTAAGACCTCATTTCATTTCATACTGGCCACTGAACAGTCACCAGACTGACTCATTGTTTCTTTATACTTCCCTATCTATCTATCTCCACCTGTTGTCTCTTGTCTGAGAGGCAGTGTAGGCTACTGAAAAGAGCACTAGACTGGGACTCAGAATATTGGGAATCTGTTCCTGGCTCTGCCATTGGCCTGTTGGGTGACCTTGCACATGTCTCTTCACCTTTCTGTGCCTCACTTTCCCTATCTGTAAAATGTTGGTAATAACGCTGACCTCTTAAGAGCTATGTAAGAGCCACGTATTATTATTTGATTATTATACTTAGATTGCAAACTCACAGGGGCACAAACCTTCTTTTTCTTCCATGTTTGTACAGCACCTTGAACAGCGATGTCCTGGTGCAGGCTCCTAGACACAATGATCATACAAACTATAATAACAATGATGATTTCTGGCCACTAAAGATTTCACCTTGATTTGAGCAACTAGTGAAAGGCTGCAGAGCTCCTTGCTACCAGTATCCTGAGTTACTTATTGCCCCCAACTCAATACCCAGGCACATGCTACTGTTGTAAGAGTGGGGTTTTTTTTAACACATCTCTTGTAGGCTGATCTTGCCTTCTCCCTTCCTCCCCAAGGAGAATGAAATATCAAAATGGAACATAGTGCCCATTAGTTCAACTCTGTGTAGTGCTTTGTCCTAGGTACCATGGGCCAGAGCCCAAATTCTCTCAACTTTTACTCAGGCAAAGCTTCCCGTGGTATTTGGGGGGGTAAAAGTGTTTCCACAAAAAATGCCATGACAATCTGTTCTGAATCACCCTCTGCTTAATCTGTATTAGGGTACTTCAACAGGGCAGCAGAGACGCATATGCACATTGCTAGTGGTTTCAGAAAAATCCCATATATATAAATAAAAGCAGTGGTCAGGTCGAGTTGAGTTCCCCAGTCCCACGACAAATCCCAAGTGACAAAAAAGTAATAACAGCAACACTGATGATTCATCCGGAATTAATTAGAATTTCTGTATTGTTCTAAAAGCGCTATTGACAGGAGTAAGAATTGCTCTATACGTTCAATGGCGAGGAGGAGAAGGAGGATTTGTATTACCGTCGTGCCTAGTAGTCCTTGTCATGCACCGGTACCGAATTGTGTTAAGCTCCGTACAAACACAGAACAAATAAGACAGCCCTGGCCCCAAAGACCTTACAAGGCAAAAGACAGCAGATGAAGCCAAACAGAGGAGTACAAGGAAACAATGAGACACGACTGTTCAGCGTGCTAGACAGTCGTCACACAGCACACCAATGGCCTAGTTTTACATTTTTGTGACTATTAGAACATTGGGCTAAACTTATCCCGGGCTTGCGTCCACTTGGGACAGCAGGATTTCATCACCCAGGCAGGGCCGGCTCCAGGTTTCCTGCTGCCCCAAGTGGGGGAAAAAAAAGCCACTCCACTCTTTGGCAGCAATTCAGCGGCGGGTCCTTCACTCCAAGAGGGACTAAGGGACCCGCCGCCGAATTGCAGCCAAAGATCTAGACATGCCACCCCAATAGGTGCTGAAGTGCTGCCCCTTGGTATTGGCCGCCCCAAGCACCTGCTTCCGTAGCTAGTGCCTGGAGCCAGCCCTGCACCCAGGATAAATTGACCCACTAAGCCTGGAAAGCAATTGGATCCAGAAGGAAGAGGAAGGCGGAATAGGAAGTAGAAGAGTTATCTAAGACTTGAGGAGGTACTCTGAGTCACAACTCTGCCATGTGACAATGGCTAGTCAAATGGCAAGCGAGGTTCCTGCTGACTGTGTCAGAACACACTCCTTTACTGCAGTCTTCTCAACTCCCTCTCAGCCTCTTTTTGTCCATTTCATTGACTCGTTGTGTCCTTTCATAAACTGACTAAATGTATGTCCACTGGGGCTGTCTTACTTGGAGAGAGCCTAGCACCCTGGGGCCCTGATTTTGATTGGAGCTTCCAGGCACAAAATATAATGTAAAGAATAAGAATAATAAAAACAGTAGTTACAAATGGCTGAACTCCTATTGTCAGTTCTTCCTCAGTACCCATTTCCCATAGTAAAAGAACAAATGGAAGAAATTAAGGGGCAGTAAAAATAGAACCTACATAAGAAAATATTTCTTTAGAGAATAAAGACCACCAGTGGCTGAAAAGCACTGGCATCTGTTATGGCCATTAGTCGCATTTGTACTTTAGCAATGCAAGTTAAAGCCCTGATCCTGCAAATACATATGCATGTTAACTTTACACATATTTGTCATGCCAATGAAGTTAACAAGATGACTTACATGCTTAAAGTGCTTGCGAACAGAGGCTGCTAACCGGGAGTTTTGCAAGGGAGTTCTCCAGGTGAAGGAGGAGCAAATACAGCATCTGTGGGGTAAATGACTGTCTGTAGTGTGTGTGTGTGTTTGTGTTTGGGGGTTACTTGCTGTGTGCTGTGTGCTAAGCTTGTGTTTGTCAGTCTGTTTATTTGTTTGTTTGTTTGAAAGACCATGTGCTGTGGCTGGCAGTTGGAGACTGTGAGGTTCAAAGGAAGGTTTGAAAGCTCGAAGCCTCTGGTAATTGTCTAAGCCTTAATCAGTGGGCGGGGCATTAACTCAGGCCAGGGCTTTATAAAGCCGAGCACAAGCAACCAGGGAGCTTGCAACCAGGGGCTGCTAACAGGGAGTTTTGCAAGGGAGTTTGGGAAGGGAAGTGGGAAGGGAGGGGGGGTCCCTTGTCAGTCCTACCTGTTCCCTGTAGTCCCCTTAAAACCTGTAATCCAAACCATATTCCAAAACCCCTTTCTTTAAACCACCTTTTCATTGACTAGGAGACAGTGCAGGCAGAAGCCCAGCAGCAGAGTTGGAACTATCCAGTTTATTGCACTGAGTATAGCATGTATGATTACCTGCCTTGTGGGCGGGTGGCGTATGTGTGCAATCGATGCAAGGAGCTCCTGGCCCTCAGAGACGACGTACGGACTTTGGGGGCCAGGGTGGCGGAACTGGAGGAGCTAAGAGAGGCAGAGAGGTATGTTGATGAGGATTTCCAAGACACTGTAGAATTGTCCCACCTCCACTCAGACAGCTTCTGTGCTGTTGAGGAGGAAGAAAGGCCCAGGGAAGCAGAGCAGTCAATGGGAGCAGAGGGAAACCTTCCCATAGTTGGGACCCTCCTTCCAAATGGTGCTGGGGTTGCCTCTCGCACTGAGGTTACCTCTCTGGGGGAGGGAACTCCAGTTGCTAGGAAAAGGCAGGTGTTAGTAATGGGAGATTCGATCATTAGAAACGTAGATAGCTGTGTTTGTGATGACCGGAAGAACCGTATGGTGACTTGCCTGCCTGGTGCGAAGGTTGCTGATCTCTCGAGGCATCTAGACAGACTTATGTGTAGTGCTGGGAGGAGCCGGTGGTCGTGGTACATGTAGGTACCAATGACATAGGGAAGGGTAGGAGAGATGTCCTGGAAGCCAAATTTAGGCTGCTAGGGAAGAGACTGAAATCCAGGACCTCTATGGTGGCATTCTCAGAAATGCTCCCAGTTCCACGCGCAGGGCCAGGTAGGCAGGCAGAGCTTCAGAGTCTCAATGCGTGGATGAGACGATGGTGTAGAGAGGAGGGTTTACGTTCATTAGGAACTGGGGAAACTTTTGGGATGGGGGAGCCTATACAGGAGAGATGGGCTCCACCTAAACCAAAGTGGAACCAGACTGCTGGACTAAACATTAAAAAGGTTGTAGAGCAGTTTTTAAAACTAGGAGATGGGGGAAGCCGACTGCTGCAGAGGAGCATGTGGATCGGACACAGACTTCTCTTAGGGGAGAGTCTGATGATAGGAATCTCCAGGTTATAGTCAGGAACAGAGGACGGAAGAGGATAATGTAAGGGCAGATCAGATGATAAACAGTCACATAAAAAAGAATCTGGCACATCAGAAAAGGGCAGACAAATAAACAGGGACAAGTTTTTAAAGTGCTTGTACACAAATGCTAGAAGTCTAAATAATAAGATGGGTGAACTAGAGTGCCTTGTGATAAAGGAGGATATTGATATAATAGGCATCACAGAAACCTGGTGGACTGAGAGCAATCAATGGGACACAATCATTCCGGGGTACAAAATATATCGGAAGGACAGAACAGGTCGTGCAGGGGGGGAGTGGCACTATATGTGAAAGAAAATGTAGATTCAAATGAAGTAAAAATCTTAAGCGAATCCACATGTTCCATAGAATCGCTATGGATAGAAATTTCATGCTCTAATAAAATATAACATTAGGGATCTATTATCGACCACCTGACCAGGACAGTAATAGTGATGATGAAATGCTAAGGGAAATTAGAGAGGCTATCAAAATTAAGAACCCAATAATAGTGGGGGATTTCAATTATCCCCATATTGACTGGGAACATTTCACTTCAGGACGAAATGCAGAGATAAAATTTCTCGATACTTTAAATGACTGCTTCATGGAGCAGCTGGTACGGGAACCCACAAGGGGAGAGGCAACTCTAGATTTAATCCTGAGTGGAGCGCAGGAGCTGGTCCAAGAGGTAACTATAGCAGGACCGCTTGGAAATAGTGACCATAATACAATAGCATTCAACATCCCTGTGGTGGGAAGAACACCTCAACAGCCCAACACTGTGGCATTTAATTTCAAAAGAGGGAACTATACAAAAATGAGGGGGTTAGTTAAACAAAAGTAAAAAGGTACAGTGACTAAAGTGAAATCCCTGCAAGTTGCATGGGCCCTTTTTAAAGACACCATAATAGAGGCCCAACTTCAATGTATACCCCAAATTAAGAAACACAGTAAAAGAACTAAAAAAGAGCCACCGGCTTAACAACCATGTAAAAGAAGCAGTGAGAGATAAAAAAGACTTCCTTTAAAAAGGAAGTCAAATCCTAGTGAGGCAAATAGAAAGGAGCACAAACACTGCCAGCTTAAGTGCAAGAGTGTAATAAGAAAAGCCAAAGAGGAGTTTGAAGAACGGCTAGCCAAAAACTCCAAAGGTAATAACAAAAAATTTTTTAAGTACATCAGAAGCAGGAAGCCTGCTAAACAACCAGTGGGCCCTTGACGATCGAGATACAAAAGAGCGCTTAAAGACGATAAAGTCATTGCGGAGAAACTAAATGGATTCTTTGCTTCAGTCTTCACGGCTGAGGATGTTAGGGAGATTCCCAAACCTGAGCCGGCTTTTGTAGGGTGACAAATCTGAGGAACTGTCACAGATTGAAGTGTCACTAGAGGAGGTTTTGGAATTAATTGATAAACTCAACATTAACAAGTCACCGGGACCAGATGGCATTCACCCAAGAGTTCTGAAAGAACTCAAATGTGAAGTTGCGGAACTATTAACTAAGGTTTGTAACCTGTCCTTTAAATCGGCTTCGTACCCAATGACTGGAAGTTAGCTAATGTAACGCCAATATTTAAAAAGGGCTCTAGAGGTGATCCCAGCAATTACAGACCGGTAAGTCTAACGTCGTACCGGGCAAATTAGTCGAAACAATAGTTAAGAATAAAATTGTCAGACACATAGAAAAACATAAACTGTTGAGCAATAGTCAACATGGTTTCTGTAAAGGGAAATCGTGTCTTACTAATCTATTAGAGTTCTTTGAAGGGGTCAACAAACATGTGGACAAGGGGGATCCAGTGGACATAGTGTACTTAGATTTCCAGAAAGCCTTTGACAAGGTCCCTCACCAAAGGCTCTTACGTAAATTAAGCTGTCATGGGATAAAAGGGAAGGTCCTTTCATGGATTGAGAACTGGTTAAAAGACAGGGAACAAAGGGTAGGAATTAATGGTAAATTCTCAGAATGGAGAGGGTAACTAGTGGTGTTCCCCAAGGGTCAGTCCTAGGACCAATCCTATTCAATTTATTCATAAATGATCTGGAGAAAGGGGTAAACAGTGAGGTGGCAAAGTTTGCAGATGATACTAAACTACTCAAGATAGTTAAGACCAAAGCAGATTGTGAAGAACTTCAAAAAGATCTCACAAAACTAAGTGATTGGGCAACAAAATGGCAAATGAAATTTAATGTGGATAAATGTAAAGTAATGCACATTGGAAAAAATAACCCCAACTATACATACAATATGATGGGGGCTAATTTAGCTACAACGAGTCAGGAAAAAGATCTTGGCGTCATCGTGGATAGTTCTCTGAAGATGTCCACGCAGTGTGCAGGGCGGTCAAAAAAGCAAACAGGATGTTAGGAATCATTAAAAAGGGGATAGAGAATAAGACTGAGAATATATTATTGCCCTTATATAAATCCATGGTACGGCCCACATCTCGAATACTGTGTACAGATGTGGTCTCCTCACCTCAAAAAAGATATTCTAGCACTAGAAAAGGTTCAGAAAAGGGCAACTAAAATGATTAGGGGTTTGGAGAGGGTCCCAAGGGAGGAAATATTAAAGAGGCTAGGCCTCTTCAGCTTGAAAAAGAGGAGACTAAGGGGGGATATGATAGAGGTATATAAAACATGAGTGATGTGGAGAAAGTGGATAAGGAAAAGTTATTTACTTATTCCCATAATACAAGAACTAGGGGTCACCAAATGAAATTAATAGGTAGCAGGTTTAAAACAAATAAAAGGAAGTTCTTCTTCACACAGCGCCCAGTCAACTTGTGAAACTCCTTACCTGAGGAGGTTGTGATGGCTGGAACTATAACAATGTTTAAAAGGGAACTGGATAAATTCATGTTGGCTAAGTCCATAAATGGCTATTAGCCAGGAAGGGTAAAGAATGTTGTCCCTAGTCTCTGTTCATCAGAGGGTGGAGATGGATGGCAGGAGAGAGATCACTTGATCATTGCCTGTTAGGTTCACTCCCTCTGGGGCACCTGGCATTGGCCACTGTTGGTAGACAACTACTGGGCTAGATGGTCCTTTGGTCTGACCCTGTACGGCCGTTCTTATGTTATGTTCTTATGAGAAGCTTAAGAGCTTGCAGGATTGGGACCTATTGGTGATGAGTGTAAACAAAGTTCATACTTGGTGGTATAAACTGATAAGACTTGCCAGCGTATCTGTGCGGGAATAGCTGGTGATACCTAGTGGGGTCCAAAAGAAATCCCTGTCTTTCCATGTACAAACTTACTTAATTAACTGGGGATTAACATTTTCAAAAGCACCTAATGGAACCACGCACTGAAATTCACTTTTGAAAATAGGACTTACGCTGCTAAGTCACTTCGGTGCTTTGAAAATATTCCCCTAGGTATTTAATTGCAGTAGGCAGTCACCTTCCTCTAAGAATGTAAGCTGTAAAAGGCAAAAATGCCTTTTAGAAGCACCCCTCTTCTTCCTTCCCTCCAACCTTTAGTAATCAATGAAGCTAATTCTAATAGGAGCAGTAAAAAGTACTGGTAGATTCATGACTATGTGCAAAATTTCTCCGCTGTTGGGTTTATTGACTGTTCTTAGAAGGGACCTTAAGTGATGCAACATTCTCTTTCTTACAAATTGCTGACCTCAAATTGCCATTGCCTCTGCAGTTCACCTTGCTTTATGGTCACTATCACTTGCCTGCCTTCTTGTGTTAGAATTTCCCTTGCTCCGTGAAAAGCATTTGAACAACGTCCAAATCTGAATATTGCTCTGCACTTCTCTAGCACCTTCGATGCACAGATTTCAAAGCACACCTATAGACATAGATTAACTAAGCCCCACAACTACACTGTACTGGTGTTATGGACAAAGGATCCGATCCAAAACCCACAGAAGTCAAGGAAGAACTTTCCTTAACTTCAATAGGTTTTGGATCAGATGCATGAGGACTGATTCCATTTCCAGGCCTGTCAATCTGTCCCCTTTCATGAACAGTAATTTTACTCATTTACTTTTTTAATGCAGCTCAGCTATCACTCAGATCCTTTCAGACCTGCCAAGTCAGATGGATTTGCCGCATGCCATGGTCCATAAAAATGAAAGGTCAGCTATTAATTGCTTTCAGTTTAGGTTTAGTGACTCCAGAAAAGTCCTTTTCACAGCCACTGTCCTTAATTTATATTTATGGTTTTTTAGACTTGTTTATTCCAAAAACATAATTCTCTGCTTCGCAGCCATTGATTTTATTAATAAAAAGATAATAAAACTGTAATGAGTCTTGAGATGCAAAAGTGGAAATGACACAGAGGGAGAAAAATAAACATTAAAATAGAAATATAATCAGATCTATAAAACCAGCCCTAGAGACATTTGCAATGTATAATGTAACTTTTATACCTCTTACTTTGCAATGCTACTAACCTTACCTAACCCCAATCAAGTAATAGATAGTAAGAAAAACAATTATATGCCTGTGCTGTAAGTGTTCATTTAGTTCAAGTGGTGATTCAAGTATTCTGAGTGCATAATAAAGACCTGAAACCCAAGCCCCCAATCACAACGGTGGGAACCCCAGCAGCTCGGTTGAAATGATACCTCACTTAAATCCCACTTGAGTCATGTAAATAGACTTTAAGTGGGACATCATGTTGCATAGAACTTGTGCTAACTCCTCTGGCAAATTTCACCAGTTACTTACAGACGCTGATTCAGCAAGATACATTAAACATAGAATTATAGAAGATTAGGGTTGGAAGAGGCCTCAAAAGATCATCTACTCCAATTCCCTGCTCAAAGCAGGACCAACACCAACTGAATCATCCCAGTCAAGGCTTTGTCAAGCCGGGCCTTAAAGACCTTGAGGATGGAGATTCCACCACCTCCCTAAGTAACCCGTTCCAGTGCTTCACCACCTCTTAGTGAAATAGTATTTCCTAATATACAACCTAGACTCCCCCACTGCAACTTGAGACCATTGCTCCTTGTTCTGTCATCTGCCACTACTGAGAACAGCCTAGTTGCATCCTCTTTGGAACCCCCCTTCAGGTAATTGAAGGCTGCTATCAAATCCCCCCTCACTCTTCTCTTCTGCAAACTAAATAACCCCAGTTCCCTCAGCCTCTGCTTGTAAGTCATGTGCCCCACCCCCTGATCATTTTCGTTGCCCTCCGCTGGACTATCTCTAATTTGTCCACGTCCCTTCCATAGTGGGGGGCCCAAAACTGGATATAATACTCCAGGTGTGGCCTTATCAGTACCGAATAGAGGGTAGTGAGAGTAGTGCTAGTGAAGTCAATGGGACCACTCACATGCCTAAGTTAAGCACATGCTTAAGTACCTTGCTGTTTTAAGTCCTTGCTCTGCAGGGGCCCCAGTAAAGGTGAAATTCTCCCCTATGCAGAGGGCCTAACATATGTTCTATACACTACTTAAATCTCACTTAAACCCTATTTTAAGGGCTTAAGCAGTGCATAGGCTTTGGGAGGTCCCTCACCAATGTATTACTCAAGAGTGTCAGAACTGAGCCCTAATTAATAAATCCTTTGAGGCAGGAAGCATTATTATTCCATTTTCCATGGAAAAACTGAAGCTCAGAGATTTTACGGTCAACATTTTCAAATATAGGGGGTCAAAATGCAGGCACCTACATTCTCACATAGACATCTAACTAAGTGGTCTGACTCTTTAGTGCTGCTTCATTCTGTTTCATGAAAAAAATCTGGTGGTTTGAAATTTGTTTCCATTCTGATGCAGAACAAAATGGAGGTCTTTTGAAAACTTGAGCGAGCAAACACGAGAAAATCCGGAGAAAATCAACAACGTAGTGACTGTGGTATTCCCTTAAGGTATGAATGACCAGGTTCAAATCCCTGGCCTCAATCAGATGAGAAAGGACTCCCTTAGTCTCCCATAGCCAAGGATTGCCCTACCCATAGGGCTATTGGTTATTCTGGGGTGGCACACTCTGTGGTTTTGACCGGAAATTCCATCCTGGACCTGAGCAACTTTCCTGACAAAAGTTTTGTCGAAACCTGTCCGTTTTCATGAAAACTTTTGGATTTGACAAATCAGCATTTTCTGATGAAAAAAACGTATTGTTGAAAAGTTCCCAACTGGCTTTAGCACCGAGTGCCAAAATTTCTCACTGACTTCAGTGGAAGGTGCCGTAAGCCAGCACCGTCAAATACCAGGCCATTTTAGGGTGACCAGATGTCCCGATTTCATAGGGACAGTCCCAGTTTTGGGGTCTTTTTCTTATATAGGATCCTATTACTCCCCACTCCCTGTCCCAATTTTTCACATTTGCTGTCTGATCACCCTAGATTTATTTAGGTGCCTGACTATCGGTTCAGTGCTCACATTTGAACCTTTCAGCCTTAAATGCTCCATAGCTCAGTTTCCCCATCTGTAAAATGGCAATGATCGTACCAGTCTGAGATGGTGTTTCAGGATTAATTTATTATCTGTAGAGCACTTTGAGATCTTAAATGGACAGCAGAAGCACAAAGTATTATTCAAAATCCTAGGATGAAAGAAGCTATGTACCGAAGAAAGTATCATTAAAATACTTAGAGAGAACCAGATAAAATTAATCTAATATACGCAGTTCACTGGGCTTTGATTCAGACGCGTAATGGCTAACACAGAGGTGACTGCGAAGTGCAGTGATTTCTGTGCTAGATCACTTAATGTGTATATAGTAGGTATCAATATAGACTGTAATTCTGTAAAGTGCTTTGACACTTGCTGAAGGTAATATATACAACTCAATCAGTAATCTTAATAATAGTTGTTATTATTATGAATTATAGTTTCACTTGATTTCGAAGACTGACAAAAAGCCAGGTGTTTTAGCTACCTGGATAAATGTTAGTTTCTTTGATACTATGGTGGATGGATGTTGAAGTCAATGAATGTTTCCATTGACTTAACTGGGGTTTAATTCAGGCTCTATGTTACTGTCCTTTTCAGAACTCAAAACTAGCTCCCATTTCCAGATTCTCAGCTTCTTAAATATTTTCAGCCTAAACACTTATCTCTCCCATTACCTCAGCCAACTTGTTGATATGTCAAATGAGAAACATGCTAGTAAGTTGGCTGCAAATGTTTCTTCTTCTCCTAGTGCATCCAAAACATACAGATTACACCATCTTGAACTCACATAAACCCTGATTGGGTTTATTGCAGGGCTGTAAAGCTGATCTGACTTTGCAAATTGATTTAGGGAAATGGAAACAAATCATTTGACAGCTTCCAAGTCAGCTTCTGCCGCCCAAAAATCTTTCCTCCTTGACCATTAAATGTGTTGGCCCTCAGTGAGCATCCACCAAATGGGACTAAATGAGAACAAGCCAGGCAGGTCACACTGCTCTCACATGTGTCCCTTAGGGCGTTTATTACTCAAATGTTCCCCCAATCAGTTTTTGTTATTTGCCTTGTAATTCTCTGGCTTTCTCTGATGACATTGACTGATGGACACCAGTTTGTCCATTGACTTCAGTGGGCTTTGGATCAGGCCCCACGAGGCTGGCTGACCATCCTATAACCTTTTCTTCTAATGCCTATTGCACAGGATGGGAAAGATGATTTGCAGTCTCATGGCATGTTTCATCCAAAGATCTCAAAGTGCTTTACAATCATACATTAATTCTCACAACAACCCTTTGGTGCAGGGGATATATTATCTTCCGTATAGGGGTTATATGGGCAAACTGAGGCTCAGAGACTTGTTCTAAATCACAGAGTGAAACATCAAGAGAGGAAGGAATAGAACCAATGTGTTGCCAGTCCCAGTGGGCCTGCTCCGTGCTATAGCCCATAGAGGTAGCTTAGCATTTTATTTTACTTAACAGTAATGCAAGGAACATACAGGCCCAAATGCTGTAAAACATTGGCTTAAACAGATTAAAATAAGTGAAGCATAGGCCTATAACCTTTAGCGCAGCTTAAAATAGCCCGGCAGTTACCCTAGATTTTGGAGAACTGTGAATAGCTTGTTTAAGAGGGGAGCTGATACATAATGATGCCAGGCAACTGCAGGAATATTGACCTGATACTAGGCTTAGATATTTTAGGATTAAATTGTTTAACCACAAACTTGCTTTAGCCATAGTTGAGATATATGGTATTGAGCTGAAAGGTATTAATATGTTAATCTTTAGGATAAAGGCAGGCCAGTATTATTAGAGTGAGGATGTTAGATATGGGCATGGGAGGTGGGGCATCTGAATGAATATTCATGATAGTCCCCCAGACTCTATAATAGGCCAGACCACCATGTAAGCGATAGCGAGTTTTTCATCACTGATCCTTCAGCTCTTCATTGTCATCATCTATCACCAACCTCCAGGCACTGGGGTCTGGACCATCAAACTCATTTGATATGCCAAGTCCTTTGCCTCTTACCACCAGATCCCCAAGGAAGGGTAGGGATATATAAGTATATAAGCATATGCAAGGAAGGATACCAAAGACTGTACTACTTCTGTTTATCTGGTTTGGCACTTTCTTGTCTTTGCTGGTTGTGTTAATAAAAGTTGGCTCAGGCTTTGCTTTGCCCTCCGTGTGAGTTTCTTCGCTATACAAATCAGGGTTCCCCACAAGATATTGAACTTGTCAGTTTTAATTCTGTTGTCTGATTCTGGGACTAGCACCTGATTACCCCCAGCTCATTAAATTAATGTTAATTGATAACCAGTACAATTATTAACCATTAAAGAATGAGGCTACGGTGCACTAAGCAGCACTCTTTATCCGTTAACCACAGGGTTCATTTACTGTATTTGATTTATATGGCAAAAATAAAAGATCTGGGTGGAAAAGAAAGATCAAGCCCTCAAATCTGTGATTCCTGGACCTCCAGATACATTTCTGTGTAGCTGGGTTCTTATATTGACCCCCTCGTCTGAGCTCTTCTTAAGAGTAAAAAGCAATGTGCCTAGCTGTGTTTGGTAGGCTGAGAAATGAAATCATCTTGGCCTGATCTAAAGCCAGTGGAAAAGCTCCTGTTGATTCCAAAGGGCTTTGGATCAGGCCTGTCGTAAGGAATTCTAGTCCTTGTCAAACACACAACTTGTACTCCAATTAAAAATATTTAGCTTCCAGCTTCCCTTTCCCAAGGCATTATGGGATCAATCCAGTTCCCAAAGAACTCAGAAGTCTCTCCATTGATGTTAAAGGGAGCTAAATCAGGCTCTATTCCAAGAAATGCATTTATCTTGATCTAACCAAAAGCAAGGTTGTTCTTCCTATGGCTGATGTAAATGTAGAGCAACAACTGTAATTTTACATTCAGATGGTTACGCCAGATAATTGCGTATGGAGTAGCAGAGTGTATTGTTGTGACGCTTCCTTCGTATTTGTGAATCGGGCATTATTCCATGATCTGTTCTGGGTTCACACACTGGAGAGTCTTTAATTTTCCATTTGTGCAGCAAGTATCCACATCTGCCATGGCTTGTGTGGATATGAGTTAGGGTTGCTCCTGAGCTTCGTGAGAGGTCAAAGCCAGGGAGCTTCTGCATCGGGTCTTTCACGAGGTGTTTATTTGTGACTTCTTGTGAATTCCATTTGGCTTTCCAAGCTTCATCAGGACTGAAGTTGCTTTGCTGAAGGTTAATTGCATCAGTTCACGACTTCAGCGGGGGTGAGGAACATTGTTAAGGTCCTGGTGGCTGGGAAGATGTTAGTTTTCCAGAAACCTCTGGAATTCCCAAAGGGCAGCAAATGGATTGGGGAGCAAAGTGCGACAGCACTGGTAGCCAGGGTTAATTGATTCATAGATGTGCCTTGCAGCTGTTAGTCCTGAAAAGCAAGAGTTAATTGCTTCATAGGTAAACCCCCTATGGCTGTTAGTTCTGATGCAGTTATTCAGTAACTGAACACCTGGAAATAAGTAATTGTAACAGTTCAGGAAAGTTGCCACCTATTTTGTGAAATGACTTCTAGGTTTTCCAAGTGGCTTTAACAGAGAGAAAATATGTCAGATTTTACCTAATCAACTCAATAGAACCAGGGTGACTGAATTTTAGGGACTGTGCATCATGTCTTCAGTCTCCAGAGGAACTACAGAGTGGAATCTTATTGTGGCTGGATTAAATCCTAAACCTCCTCATTTGTCTCAAGTTTAAACTAGGCCTTTCACTGAAAACTCTTTCAATATTTGATTTGACTTTAGATGTGGACAGTATTTCAGCCCTATCTGAAGGCAAGTTGCACCTGCCCAGTAGAACTATCCAGCGAGCAAAAAAGTGTGAATTCCAAGAGACTTGCTCCACTCCAGTAAGACTAACCAGGACCAATCTTTCTCTTTAGTATCATTGTTGCTGCGCTATCCGTACCCCATGGTATCACAATACTAATGCCAGTGTAAAGGCCAGATGCACCACAGCAGTACTCAGCACACTGAGACATAGGTGGCTTTACATCATCTTTCGGCCACTCCCATTCTGGGACTGCTGGAGCCTAAACTCGGCCTCAGAGCTGCTCTCACTTGAGCAAGCAAATAAAAGCTCCCAAGGAACCATCCCCCATCCAGGATTGCCAGAGTACATCATGCTCAGGCCCTCCCCAGAAGTGCCACTTTTGCTGCGATGCCAGGAGCAATTGGACTTGGGATGTCAGACCAAAGCTGGGAATCCTCAACTTCTGCCTTCAGGCAGCTTTAAGTTCTCTTCACACTGTGCTAGTCGTGGGGCGAACGGAATGTTGGGGCTGAGAATCTCCTGCCTTTTTCACTGAAAATGGCTGTTCCTTATTCTATTATCAAGGCTCTCTGCAGAAAACATCCCTTCCTTACAGAATGGTGGCCTGCTGGGGCCCCATTCGGACATCTGGTTCACCTGTCCATAACATCTCCTCCATAATATACAATAGCAAGTGGCTTTTCTATCCACAAAGCTATAGACAAAAGCATGGCGACTTCCTATTGGACTTCTTCACTTTCACTATCAGAAACAACCAGGTAGCAATGGCAGGAAACACAAGGCCATTTCATGGTCTTTTTCTCTATCTAGTATTAGATGCTACACAATACTATTTAGGCAGTAAAGGAATTTCACAAGGAGACACACATCAGGAAGGTCTAGGTGTATAGAATTGACCTGCACCTGACTGTGTGATGTCAGGTTTGCTCGGCCTGTCCCTATGTCAGGCTATGGCCTAAGCTGTTAGGGAGAAACCAGCTGTATATCTCACCTGCTCTTTTAGGATAAAAACACATTAGTAGAGTCAATTGATACTACCTGAGGAACATTGGAAAATGGCAGCTGAGTTTGAGTTATTGACATCTAATGCTGAATGACTAGCATATGAAGAACACTAAGGCTACAGAAATAGACTCATTGAAATGTAGGGCTGGAAGGGACCTCAAAAATTCATCATGTCCAGCCCCCTGCACTGAAGCAGGACCAACTAAACCTAGACCATCCAACCCTGACCAATGTTTGACCAACTTTTTCTTAAACACCTCCAATGATTGGGAAGGCTATTGCAGAGCTAACGAGAGAGTTTTTCCTAATAGCTAACCTAAATCTCCCTTGCTGCAGATTAACTCTATTACTTCTTATCCTACCTTCAGTGGACTTGGAGAACAATTGATCACCATCCTCTTTATAAGAGCCTTTAACATATTTGAAGACTATTCTCAGATCACCCATCAGTCTGCTTTTCTCAGGATTAAACATGCACAGGTTTTTTAACCATTCCTTATAGGTCAGATTTTCGAAATCTTTTATCGCTTTTGTTGCTCTTCATTGGACTCTGTCCAGTTTATCTCTATTTTTCCTAAAGAATAACAAGGAGTCCAGTGGCTCATTGTTGTTTTTGTGGATACAGACTAACACGGCTACTGCCTGATATTTTCCTAAAGAATGGCACCCAGAATTGGACACAGTACTCCAGGTGAGGTTTCACTAGTGCTAAGTAGAGCAGGACAGATATATCCCTGACTTACCTACAGCACTCCCGTTAATACATCCCAGAATGATATTAACCTTTTTTGCAATTGCATCGCATTATTCACTTATATTCAATTTCTGATCCTCTATAGCGCCAAGATCCTTTTCAGAAGTACTATGGCACAGCCAGTTAGTCCCCGTTTTTGTAGTTATACAACTTTGACTTTTCCTTCCCAAGTGAAGTACTTCACACTTGTCTTTATTGAATTTCATCTTGTTGATTTCAGTTCTCCCATTCGTCATGGTCGTTTTAAATTCTAATCCTGTCCTCCAAAGTGCTTGCAACCCTTCCCAGCTTGGTGTCATTTGAAAATTTTATAAGTATACTCTCCACTCTATTATCCAAGTCATAATGAAAATATTGAACAATATGGGACCCCAGTGGCACAGCAAGCCATTAATAGCTTCTCTTTGAATATGATATTTCAACCAGTTGTGCATCCACCATATAGTAATTTCATCTAAACCACATTTCCCTAGTTTTCTTATGAAAAAGTCACTTGGGAATGTGCCAAAAGCCTTACTAAACTCAAGATTTATCATGTCTACTGCTTTCCTTCCTACCCCAGTCCACTAAACCAGTAACCCTGTCAAAGAAAGAAATTAGGCAGGTTTGGTGTGATTTGTTCTTGACAAATCCACACTGGCTATTCCTATTATCTAAGTGCTTACAAATTGATTGATTAATAATTTGTTCCAGCATCTTTCCAGGTGTCACAGTTTGGCTGGCTGGCCTATAATTTTTCAGGTCCTCTTTGTTCCCAAGAAAATCAATAATAAAAGTGGCCGTAGACTTAGACAGTGCGGTTTCCCAGGGGGAATGTGCATAGGTTTTGATCAGAAACTAAACTTTCAGGGCTAGAAGCTCAGCTGGTGTAAACTGGCATAGCTCACTGAAGTCAAAGAAGCTTCTCTGATTTACACCAACTGCAGATCCAACCTTTAAAACTTTTCAAAGGAACCTCCTCAATTGTACCTAAAAAACACCTTATGGGTAAGTACACACTGACGTTTCATTTTGATTCCTGCATGTTAGTGGAATCTTTTGTAGCCAAATATGTCACCGTGCCTGACGAGCATAGACCTGATAAAACTTCTGCTACAATTTACAGTCCAATTTACGGCCTCTCCAGTGCTTCTGCTGCAACAGTGGCAATCTGCATTGCCTTTTATGTAGGGCTAGGGCTTGATAGCATAAAGCTAGCCCACAGTGTTAGTGAGACTCCATGGTCTCATTCATAATAAAATGACAGTTAGCTCAATCTTTGTATTTGTTGTTTTTCACTTGGTTTCAAATTGTCTTTTTGTTGGATTATATATTATAATATACAATAAAAAGTTAAAATGGAAATATAGTGCTTTGATGTTGTCAAAACAAATGTTTCAAATGAACTGAAATTATTTCCCCCGCGGTTCCCCCTCCTGCCACCGCCCTGAGCTTTCCTTTGCAGAAAATGTCAGCATTTTCAAGTTTTACTCCAATTCAGAACAAAGCCGAATTTTGAGACCCGTCATGAAATGAGGCATCCATCCTGCACCCAGCTCATTGAGAGCAACTTGTAAACATACTTGACAATGGAAAGTTTAAGCATGATGGGTGTTTGCTCTGCTTCACAATGTGAGCCAAATGCAGTGATGATGCAAAAGGTGGGGGAAGTTAACTGTCAGTTACAGTGAGTTCAGTGGCCTAACCATGGACTGTTACTTTGCACTGATTCGGTGCTCTGTATAGACCAAATTCGCACATGGTGTAAGCAGGCCTACTTCCTATCAAAGGGACCAAATTCAGTTTGCAAGTACCTCAGTGCAAATCTAGAGTATCTCTATAGAGGTTGGTGGATAATATCAATTATACTAATGTAATCACATTCAGTGCTGAAGATTCACACCTGATATGCATTGGTGAAAATTGGACTCTGTTGAATTGTTCTCTTCTTATACCAGTGTAAATCCAGTTATGGGCCAGTAGAATCATGCCAGTTTAGGCGGAAGGGAGGCAACTGTGCAGTCAGCTAAATAGAGCTTACTCTTTCTTACACCCTCCTGTGTCACTTTTCTTGTTCTTCCCCCCTTCCTCCATGTTAGTATCCAGTGCAAAGCCACTGAAGTAAATGGGGATCTCTCTACTGAATTCAGTGGGCTTTAGAACAGGCCCTGAGTATGTAAGTTCCATTCATGTTGCTCTTCCAGTAAATGGCAAAATTATCTATCTGGGTTTTTATACCACCCTTGGCACTATGGTATCAGAATGTCTGTGCAAGTTACAGTGCTTTTTTCCATTTACACAAGTCTGTAACTGGTAACATGGGTAGCGCTGCTGGGGAGTTTGACCCATTGTCTACAATCTTTGAAATATAAATCTCAGTTGCATAGGCAATATAGAGGAAAAGGAATGTCTGTGTTATATGAGGCGCAACGTTGCAGACTTCAAAGGTTCAAATATTTAGCTTCTGTTGCTTCTTAAATGTTGTCACCTGGGTGTCTTGAAAGCTTGCTGAGACTGCACCCAATACATCAAGATAAATGCATGCTTTGATCTGAGTGATAAAAACAACCGCTTTTCTACATGTAATTGTTTATGAACTTGTGGGAAATTATGTCTCTGCCAGAATTTAAAATAAAAAGATTCAAGGAGTTTGCTTTATATTTGCCCTCTGCAGTTTTCTATTACATTTCTGTAACCCAATGGGGTTTTCAGGGAAGGTTCATGGTGTTGTAGTTACCAGGGAAATATATATTAAGCTGTTGCAATCTAAAGCAGAAAGTTCCTATTAACTTTCTATTAAAAAGTAGATGATGTGAATTAATAGACGAGGTACCTGGATGGTTACTCTATTAAAACATTGAACTTATATAGCTACTTTCATCCAACTCCAAGGAGCCCAAAGCACTTTCTGGCCAGATTCAGCAAATGGTAGTAGTTGTGAAGTAGAATACGCCTCAGGGTGAGTAGGGGTGGCAGAATCTAACCTTTCGCAATCTAGACTTCACTGTGAGGCACAGTCATGAGCACACGGTGGTGCACTGAACTGAACCAATCCAGGAGCAGCCCCAGAAACAGACACCATGTGACCAACTAGCAAAAGCCCAAGTGTAGATGCAGTTAAACTGGTAAAAAAAAAAAAAAAAAGTCCTTTTCCTGATATAGTTTATTATATTCCAGGGAATTGGTAGAAACTATACCAGCAAGAGAGTTCTTTGGCTGGTATACACTGTGCCTACACTAAGGGGGTTTGCCAGGATAGTTATATCAACAAACCCTTTACAGTTCAGACAAGGCCTCGGAGATACCTCCTTTGGGCAAAATCCCTTGTTTTCTCCTTGCTCCAGGGAGTAGTAATTTACTGCTGACTTTTAGCAGAAGAAATTTACAACATCCCTTACAACAGCTCAGCCACACTGGCTGGCAAGTGGAGCCAAGTCTCCCATTCCCCCTCACCTGTTCTGGAGAGCAGGAAAACCTCATAGCCCCACTTACATCTGCATCCCTGCACTAAGAGTGTGGGTAGCCCACGTAGCAGTCTCACTCTGTTGCACAGGCACTTAGGCCAAGTCACAATTAGGCCCTGGATTAAGTCTCTGAACTCTCATCTGAGGCAGGTTAAAAATTATTCCCATTTAATGGATGGGGCAGTATAAACTGAGGCAGAGAGGTGTCACTGGAAGTGACTTACCCAAGCTTTCCTTGTGAGTTGAAGAGAGGAGAACCCATTTGTGACTCCTAACCCACTGCTCTAACAGACCTTATTCCCTTCTCGTCCTTTCAGCTTATCTTCTTTGATTAAGACAGGCACTGATTTTGTTTAGAACTGGTGTCTGCATCTTGTCCTGCAGAAATGGACCTTGAGAGAAGCTTCTTTGCTTCAGTCATTTGGTGTCTATCCATGGCATCAACAGGTAAAATAAGGAACAAAAGTCTTATTTTAGTAAGCTGGCATGAACGGCTGAAAGGTTGTACTGTTTTCTCTCTCTCTCTTTTAATTTCCATTTCATTTTTGCTGGTTTATTTCTTAAGGTCCATGTCTAAAACAAGCAGGCTTTTCTCATTAGTATTCTCAACAGATTTGAGAGAGAGTGAGACCTATAAAGCCAAAAACAAAATAGAGAATCCAAGCGGAGAGGTATGTGTTATTGGACAAGTGCTTAATTTATGGAATTTGGCTGGCAGAACAAGTGTTTGAAATGGACTTCAATAAGTGTAGCTCTTAGTATAAATGTGGCTTGTAAAGTTGTTTTACAATCTGCCTTGCAGAGTGGTCGACGCCTCATGGAAAACGCTGAAAAACATTCTATTGAGCATCACTATGTTTATATTTCATATTTTCTCTATTTGTTTTCCCTTTGGTTTTCTAACTAAGACCATATGTAGAAAACAGGATCTTTGTGCCTTAAAATACCCACTCAGCCCTGCTACTTTATTAATAAAGAATATCTAGCAGTAGAAAATACTTTGTACCTTCCACAGCTCTGTTCAAATAGGAACTAATTAAGCCTTGTTCTATTCCCTGTTTCCTGCCCTGACCTTGGGCAAGCCATTTCGTTTCTCTGTGCCTCAGTTGCCCGTCTGTAAATGTGGATAATGGCACTTCCTCACCTTCTCTGGGCTGAAGTTAGGATAAAATCATTACAGGATTCTGAGGCTATGGTTGTGAGATACTACAGCTGATGCATCAAAACCAAAACTGCTATCAGAAACATGTCAGCCTCAACAAAAAATTTTGTTAGGAAAATTGAGGTGCAACAATGAGGCGGGGGACACATGGCCAGACTGACTAGTCCACTCCAGAATATTCAAGAGTCTGATACACTCACCTGGCTGTAGGAGATCTAAGTTCTAGTCCCTGCTCTGAAGCAGGAGGTGAGTGCCCGGATCACTTGGCTGTAGTCAGTCTCTCCTGTTGGAGCCGTTCCAACATGTGTAAATAACTAAATATCTGTTGAGCCAGAAAGACTCTGAGTATGTCTACATTGGAATGAAAGACTCAGTGGACTCGAGCTGCGGGGGGTAAATATTGCTGTGTAGATGTTCAGGCTCAGGGCATAGGTGCCAACTCTGTGGGTGCTCTGGGGCTGGAGCACCCATGGGGAAAAATTAATGGGTGCTCTGCACCCACCAGCAGCCAAGCTCCCCTCACCCCCTGTCCTACCTCTTCCTCCTCCCCTGAGCATGCCACATCCCTGTTCCTCTGCCTACCTCCCAGTGTTTCCCACCCGGCCACCGCCAAACAGCTGTTTGGCAATGTTAGCGCACTCTGGGAGGGAGTGTGGGGGAGGAGCAGGAACATGGCACGCTCAGGGGAGGAGGCACAGAAGAGGCAGGGCTGGGGCGGGGATTTGGGGAAGGAGTTGGAATATTGGCAGGGAGGGGTTGGAATGGGGGCAGGGAAGGGGTGGGAAGAAGCAGGGTCTCATGGAAGGGGTGGAGTGGGAGTGGGGCTGGGGCAGAGGGAGGGGCTGAGCACCCACAGGAAAGAGGGGAAGTTGACACCTATGGCTCAGGGACCCTCACCCCTCATGGGGTCCCAGAGCTCAGGTTCCAGCTCAACTCTGAACATCTACATAGCAATTTTACAGCCCAGCAATCCAAGCCCGGCAAGCACCAATCAGCCGACCTTGGTTGTTGTGTAGACTTACCCTCTGTGGCCCAATGGTTAAGGCACTTGTGTGGTCTCTGGGAAACCCAGGTCCAAGGCCTGGCTCTGATTCAGGCAGAACCAGGACTTGAATAAGAGCAGAGACACCATTCTTGGTCTCCCAGGTGCATGCCTCTCCCCCCAAGCTATTTGCTATTCTGGGCATCTCTTGTTTTTTTGCACGAAACATTTTCAGAGGTCTTGGTTTTGTGCCAGTGGAGCACAAAAAACAAACGTCGAAGCCTCAACATTTCTCACAAAACAGATCCTTCTTTTCCAGCCAGCCTTTCTCTGATAGTCATATTTAGCCACCCAAGTTAATACGGCCTGGTTCCAAACTCTGACGAGTGGCATTTGTCCTTATACAGACATGCCAGCATAGCTTTTCTACATGGTTTTATTTAATGCTGCTTGTAGGAAACAAGCTCAGTTTTTTAGTTAAGAGCTGTCACTAATCATTCTGTACCCTCTTGCTGTGATTGCATTGCACTCAGCTCCAGTAGCTATTTTGAAAGTCTCTTTTTTGTTCATTTATTTCCAGTGTCACAAACCAATCTGTTGTAGAGCCCTTGCTTCGTAGATTCATTATGACTCAGCCAAGCACTCTGTTGCTGTACCGGAACTTTGCCCTCCAGCTGTGCATTCATGAATTTTGCTTGCTTTTGTTTTCCTTTGCAATCTGTGCTGAGAGCAGCACCCTTTTACAGAATGCTTTCATTCACCACGTCCCTTGAACTCAGCACTTTTTTTGCCATGGTGTCCACATTTTAGGTGTTACTAACTCCCATGATTTTATTACGAGTCTTATGATATTTTTAAAGCCCCAGCTCCTGGAGTCAGGTGATTACACAAGAATCTCATTATAAATAAAGTAAGTTTTCTAGTCCTCATGAGTGCAGAGAAAACCTTGAAAACATGATATCTTAAGGCTCAGATATCAATAGGTGAATAAAAAGAACCCAGCATTTATTATTTTGTAAAATCGCATGATTTACAAGCCAATCTCATAATTTTAGGGGTTCTGATTCATGATTTTTGAAAGTTTGGGATTGGTAATACTGTTTGTTGCAAAGAAAAGCCACTTGTTCACTCTTGCGCTCTTCCTTAATGTCTTGTTGTGTATTTTTAATTGAATGCACTTCGTTACTTTTACTTTTGTTAACACTTTCGTGTGGGAAACACAGTTTTCATGGGCTCTCCAAATAGCCTGCTGTTCTCTGCGAAGTCTCCCAGTAGCCCCCATTTTGACCTGGTAATCGTTTATACCACAAATGATCTGATCTCTAACTGTTCAAATTCCACATGATTTCGCTTTATTATGTAATAGTTCTGTAGCATAATGTTCAAGCATCTTATCTGGCTTGTTGGGAAGAAGCAGTGACATTCCTCAATGGGTCACAGTATTTAAAATTGTGAATAATTTTTCTAGCTGCGAATAATGCATCCCCTGCGCTGCTTCTGCTGCAATATATTGCAGTTTGCCGGTGTCTCTGGGTCCGCCCTGCATTGTAATATGGAGAATTTCATAATTCTCTCAGTTCTCTTCAGCACCATTTCCATCCAGGAAAATTTAGACACTCTACTGTCATCTCTCAGTTCTGTCCTCAGTTCCCTTCTAGAGGAAGGGATTTGTGTGGTTTCATTTACTCCGTTTTGGGACTGAGTTTCCTTTTGACATGTTGTAATAAAAAGATGACATACAGAAATGCTGGGAAGAGACTCATTTTTATTTCTTGGCCTCAGTCATCTGATATATTGAGGGAAGATGGTCTAGTGGTTTGGCCATTAGCCAGGGACTTTAGAGACATAGGTTCCATTTCTGACCCTGCCGCTGATTTCCTGTGTGACCTCGGGCCAGTCACTTAAAGCTTGTGTTTTGCTGTTTCTCAGGTGTAAAATGGGATGGAAAGCAGTACCCTGCAGGGGTGTTGTCAGGATAAATTCATTAGAATGGCTGAGAGGTGCTCAGATACCTCAGATATGGTAATGGAGCAGGTTGGATGTGACCATTTTAGGGGTCCTGACTGGTGATAAAATGGTAATAGGGCAGGTTAGATGTGAAAGGTCAGTATTCACTGGCTCCATAGGCTGGCTGCAATCTTCCACATGGTGCAACTGTATTAGTAGTCAAGGGATCTGTGAGTTTCTGGTAGTATACTTTACTCTAGGATATATCACAGGGCCTGGCAAGCCTCAGAAGTCCCATTCTCTTTGGATTAAGGACCTCATGGCCTGGAGGCTCATCTGAAACATTTACACCTGCAAACCATGGCTGGAAAGTCTGGACAGAACGGCCTTATCCAGAGATTTCCAGCACTTCCTGCTTCTGAATGGACTTGCAATACCACAGATGCAGTATGAACGGTGATGTTTCTACTGCTGTTGGAACCACACTGGGCAGAGACATGCCAATCTGAACAATAATGAGATTTGGTTTGTGTGGGCAATGGCTTTAGGCAGCTGTTGTTTTGGCTCATGCCCCCTCAACTCTGCCAATGGGCTCAGGGCTTCAGCCCCGCTGCTCCCGGCTTCAGCGGAAGGGTTGGAGGGAACTCAGGGTTTCAGCTCCCTGCTGCTCCTGGCTTCAGTGGATGGGAGTGGGAGCTTGGGGTTTCAGGCCATCGCCGCTCCCAGCTTCAGCCCCGTGGGGGCACCAGGGATAGGGCTTCAGCCCCGTGCCACTCCCGGCTTCAGCCTCACAGGGGGCACCAGAGATTGGAGTTTCAGTGGTGAGGCCCCATTGTCCCCCTGAAAAGGCTCACGGACCCCCAGGGAGCCACGGACCATGGGTTGAGAACCACTGCTCAAGATGAAAAGGGACTGAGTCTTCATTGGGGTTTGGCCCCTTTACACTGTTGCTGGGTGTAAACACAGCGGATCTTGCCACCAACATGTGACTAGAGCATAGGGGACAAGAGGAGGATGTAGCTGGAGAAAATGGGTCTGTCCCTACTTGACAGCTGTTTTTGGCTGTCAGATTGTCCTGGCTATTGGGTCCATAAACTGCCAACCGCAGATTACAGTAGTTGAGGATACTCTAATTTGTACTAAGGATTGACTCAACCCCAGGCCACCTCGAGATTACAGAGAGACACTCCCTCCTTCCACTCCCAGGTCTTGTGCTAAGCGGACTATGGCTAGACTTGGGAATAAAGCCTTAAACTCTTCAAGGCAGCGAGCTATTGTAGAGCAGAAATAGGATTTGTGCGTTCCTGCCACTCACTTGCTGGCTCCTTCTTCCACATCACACTGCTCATTTTATAATGTGCCTGATCTTCTTTTACCTTGAAGGGCTGGTGAGGCAGGTGGATTAGCGTTTCTGTAAATCGAGCATTGTTTTGTTTTTTTTAACAAGTTTTACACTTATTTAATTATGTTGCTTACATCAAGCCCCAGGCTAAATGAAGGTCATTAAGTTATGAACAATCCTGATGCTATGTTTGCAAGCTGTCACAAGAGGGAGATAGAGCATTAGAGACAGACCTTTGCAATAAACTTCCAGTACTACATTGAACATTGGCATTTTTCTAGAGGTGGATAAATAGGCTGATATTCAGATACTATTCACATTCCTGGGTCTTATTATTAGGAGATACAGACCCACAAATATTTTTATCATTTACTATTTCCCCTCCCCATGCAATATCCCTTTCTCCAGCAGTGTTTGAGGCCTGATTTCTTCCTTACGTAGACACATGGACCTAGACTTGTTTAATGGAAGTGCAAAAATGAAATCATCCTCTTGCATGCTAAATACATAAGTTTCAAAGGGCACCCGACGGTGGTGCCCACACCCCATGAAGCCAAGGATAAGCATTTTTAAAAACAACAAACTTGGTCAATAATTGGAAACCTTGCAGCCCAGCTAAAGAAAGGATGAAGCATGAAACTCCTGTGGATGGGGTGTGACAAAGCATTTGTAGAGGCATGAAAATCCAGCATTAGAAAGTGCTGTAGGCAGCCTGTCAAGTGATTAGAGCAGAGATCAGGTCTTGAGGGCTACACATGAAGTTGTATCTGTTTAACTAAGGCCTGGTCTACACTTGAGGGGAGTGGGAATCGATCTAAGATACGCAACTTCAGCTACAAGAATAGTGTAGCTGAAGTCGACATATCTTAGATTGACGTAGATTGACTTACTTCGCTTCCTCGCAGTGCGGGATCAATGGCCACCACTCCCCTGTCGACTCCACTTCCTCTTCTCGCTCTGGTGGAGTTCTAGAGTTGATGGGGAGCGCATTCGGGGATTGATGTATCACATCTAGATGAGATGCGATACATCGATCCCTGATAGATCGATCACTACCAACCGATCCAGCGGGTAGTGTAGACATACCCTGAAGGTGTGATTTAAAACCAATTTAGTTAAATTGGTTTGATTTCATGTGTGGACAACCTTCAATCCATTCAAATCTGGCTTATATTAGTTTCACGCACCCACATGAATTCGCCGGTTTTAAGCCATTGTAAATGTGCCTCCACACAGAAGTTTGCACCCATTTAATAAAACCAGTTTAATTTTAAACCAATGCAAGTTTGCGTGGAGACAACCTCTGAGTTGTATTCTTGTTTCTACCACTAACTCACAGCCTAACTTTGAACCCCTCTTCTCCCTTCACTGAAATTCCGTCTTCACAAGGGATTTGTGAGGTTTGTTGTGTTCATTTAGATGGAATAAATGGGTCAAAGGTGTTGATATAACCCAGTCACAATCCAACATTAGACAGTGTTAAACAAGGTTTAGGGTTTGGTATAGAGACCTGAGCCTGTTTAGTACCATGGCAAACCCATTATTAAAAATTCATATAACCTTTTATTAAAGATACAGAAAAGAAGGGAAAAACAGTTAAAGCATTTGAAATGTAAAATATTAAATAAAGTTTACATTTTAACAACATCCCTTGTTTCCTTTCCCTTTAGCTGGAGAGAGAGTTTTAGAAGGAAAATTCCCCTTGTATGAAGTCTCAAAGATGGCAACAACTGTCCTTTTGGGTACAGAGAAGTTAACTGACATAGGCTGGAGCTGTTGCAATTTGCTGCTGCTGCTGCTGTTAAAGTCTAATCCTGTTTCATCTCAAGTGATGATTAGGATTCCGCTGGAGCTGATAGGGGTGGTGATGTCATCTGGATCCCGTTCTGTGGCCAAGTCTGGTCAGGAGATCCCTCAAGTTCAGCACCAATGTCCATAGAGACGGTGGAGGTGGCAGCCATGATGGTGAAGCTTCCTCCAGTAGCCTCCCGCTTTCTTCACTGCTACATTCCCCCCAAAGTCTCTTTCCTTAAGGACCCTCAAAAAGAATGGTGGATAGAATAGGCCATCCTCTCATTATTTTGTCCGCCAAATATACCTAGACTAATTCAGTCTTTCTGTCTCCTTTCAAATCTTTTCCCATCCACATTAGTTATGGGTTTTTGTGACATCTTATGAACTTTCAGATGCTTTTTATAGTTGAGCTCACAATTAGAGTAATTTGTAGGCCCAATTCTCATAACAAACTTTGATAGTGAATGGGGACGAAGAGTAGAGCTGGGTGAATAATGGGTTTTCTGGTTCATTGACAATTTTGAGAAGTTAGTTAAAAAAAAATTATTTCAGGTCAGACCAAAAATGAAAATGTTGGCAAATAGAAGTCTCCAAGATTTTCATTTTGAATCAAATAAAACATTTCATTTCATGAAATTTTGTTTCAATTTTGACCATTTTTAATGTTTTTCTCATTTTTTAAAAATACTGAATTAAAGGAAATTTTGAAATGAAAAGCCATTTCAAACTGAAAAAGTGATGATTAAGGGGGAATAGGATAGTGGTCTATAAAATCTTGAATGGTACAGAGGAAGTGAATAAGGAAGTGTTATTCACACCGTCACATAACGCAAGAACTAAAGGTCACCAGATGAAATAAATAGGCAACAGGTTTAAACAAACAAAAAGAAGTATTTCTTCACACAATGTACAGTTAACCTTTGGAACTCATTGCCAGGGGATGTTGTGAAGGCCAAAAGTATAAGTGAGTTCAAAAAAGAATTAGATAGGTTCATGGAGGACAGGTCCATCAATGGCTATTACCCAAGATGGTCGGAGATGCAACCCCATGCTCGGGGTATCCCTAAGCCTCTGACTGCCAGAAGTTGGGACTGGATAACAGGGGATGGGTCACTTAATAAATTGCCCTGTTCTGCTCTTTCCGTCTGATGCATGTGGCATTGGCCACTGTCAGAAGACAGGTACCATTAGCCATTCTGGGTCAGACCATTCTTAGGTTTTTATGGAAAATATGTGCCAGCTTAGACCCAATCTGCCACTACCATCATAGCCTTTTAGGAGTTCCACGTGTGCCACATAGAGGCCCTCACACAAGCCAAGCCAATACGTGAATTCCCTGCACACATTTCTTACACAGGTTTTAGCTCACATATATCCAATAAGTTTGTATGCAGAAGTAAGGATTATTCTGGAGGCACGTTACATGCAGTGCAATGTATATTCCACTAACAGATGTTTGAGCATACATTGCACATACAGTCATTTTGATGTGTGATGCTTTACAGACAAAATTAGGAAATTAACAATCCTGTGACACTGCCTGCAATTAAGCATGTACTTTGCCTACCTATTACATGCCGTACTGCTGTGCATGTTTTCCTCTTCCTTATCCATGG
Source organism: Chelonoidis abingdonii (assembly GCF_003597395.2). Taxonomy (NCBI): domain Eukaryota; kingdom Metazoa; phylum Chordata; order Testudines; family Testudinidae; genus Chelonoidis; species Chelonoidis abingdonii. Next base: position 12,852,881 of record NC_133774.1, read on the forward strand.
CTTATATCACTTGTGAAATGACAGGAAGAATGAACAGATGTTCTCTGAGTGATATTTGTGATGCATCCAGTAGTTTTCTCTTCACAGACACTTCCCTGGTTGGCATTAAGCTCCACCATCACTGAGTTTAAGTACCATGCCTTCCCAGCACACACCAAGATCTCCCTCCAAGTGTGCTTCTTTGGGATCTGCTGAAAGAACAGGTATGTGCAGCTTCCATTCAGTCTTCATCAAACACCCTTCAAAAAGAGAGACCCACCAGGGCCATATTGGGAAGTGTACTAGATCAGTGGTTCTCAACCAGCGGTCTGGGAGGTCCCGCGAGCAGGTTTAGGGGTGCCACCAAGCAGGACCAGCATTAGACTCATTGGGGCCCAGAGTAGAAAGCTGAAGTCCAGGCAAAGGTGATGGAAACAGGTTTTGGGGTATATAGTTCTTGCCTCCAAGAACATCTGAAAAGCGCCCTAAAGTCATTTCAACCTGCTGGCAGATGGATGGTCTATGTGAAATCCACTGTGAGGATGGAAGTCCAGTTCCTAGTGGGGACAGATCTATCTTTAAAAACACAATAATCTTCTCAAATGGCACTATTTACAATTCTGGTTGGCAGTGTCAGCAGAGAGACCGGGGTTTGCATGCACTGTGGAGACTGAAGTTCTTTCTGCCCTCTAGACATAGTCCCCTACACCAAGCTAGAGCTGAGACAGAATGGCTGATGCTCCTGTATCTAACGCATTCTCTGGATAAATAGTGGACGTCTGTCTCCAGTACTGCTAAGCTGGAGGTGGCACCTTTCATCAGTTCTCCTAAAACAATGGGAAGTGGTATCACTGCCCAGAAAAATGCAGGGTGGTCTAACTGCACCAGTAGGATCTCTGTTGAAGGCGCTTTGGATGTCGCTGGGCCTGGCCATCCTCCTGTCTTGTGCAATCTCTGTTTTTCATATGGTCTCCATATGAAGCCACACAAAACACACAGAAGGTACCAAAGTGCAGCATACTGTGCAGGGATAGCACAGCAAAACGACATCCATGCACAGCAAATCAGAAAAACATTGCCCAGCTTCAGTGATGTTATTACTCTGTTTAGCAGTGAGGGGTTGATTTAAGATGAAGCCTGCAGTTCTGTTCTCCAAACAGGGAACTATTGGAGCTCTGCTTGTGTTTCTAAAATATATATATATAAAAAAAAAAAAAATTCCCCTCTCACCCCTATGGTGGTTATGTGTCTTCCTCAACTCGGGTCCTCTACCAGAGGCCTGGGAGTTTGAGGGTTCTGCGCAGTATCTTAGCTGTTCCTAGCACTGCACTCTTCTGGACAGAGAGCTCTGATGTTTGTTCCTGGGATCTGTTGGAGCCACTCACCCAGCTTAGGAGTCACAGCCAGAGTGCTCCTACCACACTGGGACCACTTTGCCTTCACTTTCCACATCCTCTCTAGTTCCTCTTTCAGGCCCTGGTACTTCTCCAGCTCTCATATTCCTTCTTCCTGATGTTGCTGTCACTTGCACTGCTATATCTATCACCGCTGTCTTTGGTCCTTGTCTATTACCACGATGTCTGGTTGATTGGCCAGTACTTGCCTGTCCGTCTGGATCTGGAAGTCCCACAGAATCTTAGCCTCTGCTATCTCCAAACCTTCTGGGAATCTCCATCTGGTCTTGGAGAGGTCTCCCTAACGCTGTGCAGATGTTCCTGTACACAATGCCAGCCACTTTGGTTTGTCGTTCAGTGTATGCTGTTCCTGCCTGCATCTTACATCCTGCCACTATGTGTTGGACTGTCTCTGAGGCCTCTCTGCACAGTCTCTGCACCTTGGTCCTCTTAGTGTGGTAGACCCCTGCTTCAATGGATCATCTGGTGCTCAGTGCCTGTTCCTGTGCTGCTATGATCAGTGCCTCAGTGCTGTCTTTTAGTCCAGCCCTTTCACCCACTGTAGGATTTCCCAATGTCAGCACCTCAGCTATCTGTCGATGGTACATCCCATGCAGGTCTTGTCTTGCCATGGGCACTTCTTCTGCTTGGTCTTCCTCCATGTCTGCTGCTGCCTCAGGCATTCTCTCAGGCAGCTCATCTTTGGGGGCCATCTTACTGATGTATCTTGGATGTTCCGGGTTTCATCCAGGACAGTGGCTTTGACGCTCACCAATTCCCGCCCGCCTTCTTTCTGGCTGGTAACAGTCTCTGGGTGTTGGACTTGGGGAAACCTCCGTGCATTGTGAGGAGCTTCCGGGTTTTCAATCGGCGCCTCCATGTCCTCCTTTGGCCAGCTCCACCTATTACCGCAGGGTATTGATGACCGGCAGGGCGTATCGTTGGATGGCGTGGATCTTGTTCTTCCCACTGAGCTGGCTCTTCAGGACCTGTCTTATCCTTTGGTGATACTTGGATGTTGCTGTTCTCCTTGCCTCCTCCTCATGGTTTCATGTGACTGTGGGACGCCAAGGTTACTTGAGCTGGTCTGTATGTCTGCTATGTGGCCACTGTAGTTCCACCCCATCAGTCTTGACTACCTTCCCTCTCTTCACTACCATCCAGCCACACTTCTCCAGTCCAAATGACATCCCATATCCTCACTGTAGATCCGCGTCAGGTGTGATTAGCGAGTCGATGTCTCGTTCATTCTTAGCATACAGCTTGATGTCATCCATGTAGAGGGATGGCTGATGGTAGTTCCACTCCGAACCTGTACCCATATCCAGTCCTTGTGATTATCTGGCTGAGGGGTTAAGCCTATGCAGAACAGCAGCGGGGACAGTGCATCACCTTGGTATATGCCACACTTGATGGCACTTGTGCAAGCTGCTTGAGTTGACTTCTAGTGTTGTCTTCCATAGTCCCATTTGAGTTTCTTGAGGAAGGCCTAGTGTCCTGTTGACTTTGTATAGCGCCAGACATTCACAGATCCACGTGTGCGCATTGAGTCGTAGGCTTTCCTGTAGTCAATCCAGGCTGTGCTCAGATTGGTCTGTCTAGACCTTGAGTCTTGGGTGACTGCTCTATCTATGAGCAACTGGTGTTGTTCCAATGCCCTTCTGAGCTGTGTCATGTACTGGCCCATGTGGTCCTGTAGCTTGGCAGCTATGATGCCTGATAGGACTTTCCATGTTGTGGGGAGCAGGTTACTGGCCGGTTCTGTCCCTTGCAGGGTCTTTCATGATCGGCACTGTCCTTCCTTGTGTTAGCCATGGGTGGGAGCCTGCTGCTAGCAGCTGGTTCATCTGTGCTGCTAGGCTTTCATGCACTGCTGTTAGTTTCTTTAGCCAGTAGGTGTGGATCATGTCTGGTCAGGTGCGTCTAGCTCTCATGTTCTTGACCCGCTGCTGGATGTCTCTCAGTGATGTGACTGGTTTCTGTTCTGGGAGATTGCTGTGCTCAGGTCCTGCAGCACTTTGCACTGGTGTTATGAGTCTTCTCTTTCTCCATATGTTCTTCCAGTACTTCAGTTTCTGCTGCTATTGTGTTGTTGCCCTGCAGTGGGAGTACACCTTGGATGGTTCTTGGAGAACAGGGCATTTACTTTTTTGGCCTTGCTTCTCTAGTTATCTCCTTAGCCTGGTAGCTAGTGCTGTGAGCCTTTGTTTAGCAGTCTCTAGGCTTCAGAGGGAGTCAGGTCCTTGTATTTTTTCAGTAGCTGAGTCTTATCTTAATCTCTACACCCTTCTGTAGTTTCACCAGCTGACTAACTTCTCTCCAAGTTGCCTTGATCTTATCCTCCAACCTCATTTTCAGGGTGGTACATACTGTTGTTCTTCTTGATCAGGTAGCCAAGCATCTCAGGATTACAGAGGCTGTAGCGCTATACCAGTTCATTTGGTTTGATGTATGGTGGTAGTAGGGATTGTCATGAGGCTCTACTGGCATCTTCTAACATACTATCAGATGGTACTCTCCACTGAGCCTTGGTTAATCCATCTTGAGGATTGACTGTAGCAGTTTCTCCATGATCTTATGCCTCATATCTGCTGCTCTGCTCGCACATGGAAGGGGTGGCAGTGAAGTTTCAGCTTCAGGTGTTGGGCTGCACATCCACTTGTTCTTCCAGTCTTCTTGATCTGGGATGTTAATGTGGAGTTGGTCTATCTCAAGCTGTGAGAGCAACTTCCTCTTTACTATGTTGAAGCGTTGAATACTAGCTGTTTCTCAGCAAGTGTGGATGTAGGTCTTTTGTCCATCCACAGTCCCCTCATACATCCTCTCATTAGGTCTACTGTGTAGTAGCATTCCATCAATCCATTTCTCTTGTCAGTCCATGAATGGTTTGTTCCAGTAGCCCACTATCATCAGATTGTCCTGGTTCTCAACATCTGGCAAGACCTTGTAATCCGGCGACGTCCGAGCAGCATGACTCTCCTAGTTCAGTCACTCTCATTTGAAGGTAGGCAGGGAAGCGTTTAGAGGTCTTTTGCCAAGACCCCTACTGGAAAGTTGAGTACACCAGGATTGAACCCCCGGTCTCTCGTATCAAAGGGCGGTCTCCCGTATCAAAGGGCAGCACTCTTAACCACTACGCTATCCAGTCGCATATATATATAAGCTCTTGCATTCTTCCATCCACTCTTACTGTCAGTCAAGCAATGTTCTTGATATTGTGACCAGTCCAATGAAAATCCAGCCTAGGGCTTTTGGTCTTCACTCATGCTGTTATGGGAAAATAGATGCAAAATAATGATTTAAATATCTGTGTAGCAGAGCGGATCTCTGCTTCTGCCCTGAAGGGGTTAAAACAGCCCTGGATAAGGGGCTGGGGCTGGAGAAAGCAGCCCTTTAAGCTGGGCTGATTGGGGAAGTGGCTGCAGTTGGGGCCACGCCCCAAACTGAGCCACGGGGCCTAATAAGAAGGCCAGGGAAACCAAGGGCAAGAGTCTTCCTCTGTCTGTAGAGGGAGAAGGGCCTGGCTGCATAGAACCAGACAAGGTACCTAGAGTAAAGCAGTGCTGGGGAAAGGCAGAGGAGCTGGGGAGTCCCTGCCTGGAAAGCCCCAGGCTGTAGCCTAGAATTAGGCCAAGAGGTACTGGGGTTGCAGGGTGCAACCCAGGGGTAGGCTAAGGCAGCAGGTCCAAACCTCCTTTGCCGATGATGAGAGGCTAATACTGCAGTCTGCCCCGGGGGTGGGACTAGCTAATGACTGGGCAGTTGCCAAGACACTGACGCAAAGTGGGGATAGAGGGTGGGGGGTTCCCCGGAGGGGGAAACCCCAAAGAGAAAGAGGTTACTGCCAGGGGGGCAGAACCCGATGTAAAAGGGGGACTAGGGTTCAGGGAAGGACATGGGGCCAGTAGCTGAGAACAAGGCGGATCACTGGCCTGCAGAGGGTGCTCCGAGCTGGAATTTGAGCTAATTCCCAAGGATGTCCAGTAGGAGGGGCCATGAGGGTGAGTCCCGCCTGGTTACAACCTGCTTTTCAGAATTAGCTTAACTCCTTTTCATCCTGGATTCCAAATGCCTTTGAGTTTGATATTAGTAGCTGAATCTCCATTTGGTGTCCAGGTATCCGTCCACACCAGATGTTTCCGTTTGAGCCTTGAGAACCAGAGAAAGGGATTTTCACTTCAAACTCTTCAAAAATTCAGAATGAATTGGCTTTGTTAACTTTAACAATGTTCTGCCTTTAACAATTAAACATTTAAGTTCTTCTCTTGGAGTCCTGGGGCATGGGTTTAAGGATGGATAAAGAAGTTTGGAAACAAGAGCTAGCTTCATAATTCATTGTGATGTATTTCCTCTTTTACCAACCCGCAGCAAGCCTTTATATCTTGATGAAATCCCTCTCTGGAGCTCTAATGGCAGCTTCTAATGAGCCAGCTGCCTGAGAAGGGAGTCACCACATCCTGGAGCTCCTCTCTCTAAAGGGAATAAATCATGGAACATTCTAGACACGAGCATTAAACTAGTGTGATAGCCACCACATTAGGTGATACACTGGGGAATTCCAGAGCTAAATGCAGGAGCTGCTACATCTTGAGCTAAAGATCTTTAGCTGGGGCTGGAGCAGACTCTAAATCTCTGTGGATCACACACAGAAGGGGGCTAGAAATACATCCCTATCAGTGGGTTACACAAGTGGAGGCATTGCTGTGCCTGAGAACTTACTAAAAAGCATTACTAATGATAAGTGGAGAAAACTGAGAGTGAAGGGAAGGAAGGATTGACTTGGGGGTGCAAAGGTGAAAGCAGAGTTGGGATGCAGGTTGCATTAGCAAGGGGGAAGTGGAGCAAAAATAACTCAAAATTTCAATCACATTTAAACTTGTTCTGGGCTAAACCTCCCAACTCTTTACGGTCCAGTCATCACAGTAAGTGATATGTGCCCATCTACCAAGGAACACGAATTCATCTAGCCAATCTGCTCCTTCCCTTCTTTAAGGGCCAGATTGCCACACCATATTCATTTTGGGTAGCACCTTGCTCCGCCAGTGGTCTCATTGACTTCAGTGGGGTTTCTCAAGGGGTAAGTAACTACTCTTTTTCATAATGAGTATCAGTCTTTCCCTAAGTACAGAAGAAATTTGCTGGTGCACAAGTTAGGAGATTGAAAGCAAATAACATCTGAGAACAGTTTGAGAGTTGTAATCCATTGTTCCCTTTCCTCGATTCCTTAAGCTATGGAAGACAGTGAGGTTGTTAGAACCAATAATAACGGAGAAAGGAAGATGTACAATGAAAAGAGCACAATAGACCAGAGACCAGTGGGAAGCGGCAAAAGGAGAATCTGCAAAACACTTGGATATCTAACAGGAGAAATGACACCGTGTGGAGACTGGCTGAAAGGTAAAGCCATTGATTCTCTGAAAAGCACCATGGGTAATACATAACAATCAGCTCATTACACCAACAGCAATGTTAACATTTTCTGGGTGCATCTATTGGGCATTAATCCATCTAACTCCCTGATTTGTGTACTTGGAGGCATGTTCAGAGTTTGGGGTGTACATTTTTTTGACTAAGCATTTCATTTTCGGAAAAGAAGATCTTGCCGTTACCATGACTGCCCACACAAATTGGGCATTTGCACATGCAAAAGGCCATTTAGACACCTAAACCACCATGTGTTATTACTATTATTTGTATTATAAGGACTCATCCGGTTTAGGGAACTAATTTAGATTGTAAGCTCTTTGGAACAGGGACTTTCTTTTCCTGTTAACAAGTGGCTACAGCACCTAGAACAATGGGGCCCTGATTCCGAACTGGGAGCTGCTAGGTGCTACTGCAATTCCAGTTATTAATAAACAATAATAATTGTGATGAGTGCTGTGCAAATGTAACACCGACAGACCCTGTTCGCCGGTGGCCTAGATTGAACGGGGGACCTCTGGAGGTTAGTGCATGAGCCTACAGCATGAGCTAAAAGTTAACTGGCTGTTAAGCAGACCCATTCTCTCTCTCTCTCTCTCTGTGCCACTAGCTGGGCCAGAACAGCACACCCAGAAGGTGTGTGGGTTACACATACATAAAATAAAAAGCAGTCCCTGTCTCAAGTAGCTTACCATCCATATAGGAACAAAATACAACCAGTGGGTATAGAACACCATGGAGGACAGAAGTAGATGTCAAGGGTAGTATTAATAGGAATATAAAGTTGCAAATAGTAGATGCATGAACAACTTGGAGGCTTTGTGGCATGTTTTCAATGGTTTGGTTTTAGATAAAAGGATAAGATAAATTAACTAATCTCCCCTCTTTGTACAATAGTCACGGCAGTTGCATAAGCAATGAGTTGGTATTTTCTGTGAGCTCCTTGCACACTTGCGCAGAGCAGTGTAAATATTTGTGTTTGGCCCTCAGCCTTCTTTTTCTGAAAATGTAAAACTAAAGGATTGTGTGGGCCAACATGTAATTGGACAGAAGTGTCATCAATAAAGATTTAGTTCAGTACTGCTTGTGCTGATGTACATAATATGTCTTGCCATGAAGGGGCACATTTTTAATAATATTTAGGCACCTAATGACATGTTATGGGATAGTGGGGTTTTCAGCAGTATCTAGGTGCCTAATTTCCATTGATTTCAATGAGAGGTAGATGCTTAGACACTTCTGGAAAGTCCTGCTAGACATCTGTTCTTTAGGTGCCTAAATACCTTTAACAATCTGTCTTATGTCCTATGAAATCTGTGCCTCAGCATCCTGTGTCTGCATTTTTTCTATAGTAGAAGGGTTGTTCCTTACTAACGTTTCCTGGTCCATCTACACACTGTTTTCAGCCTTGCCTAAAACCCATTCAGCAACAGAGTTACACACAAGTGGTTTAGTTTTCTCATTAAATGTATAGTGGATTCCTTATGCTGGCTGCCCTGTAAGAAAGACTAGTTGTGACTTTCATAAACTTTTCTTTAGTAATCTGACCAAGTGCTTGATAGTGGTGAACTCTACCAACTGCAATACATCTCAGTTAGTTTTTTCATGTGCCAGATGGAAAATATGTCCAGGCACCAATAAATCAGAGACGAGTTTTACAGTCTTGTTGATATATTGCTGGCAACAGAATGGAGGCAGATCCTGCAAAGCCAAGTGTGTTTCAAGAAAGCCATGCTGGAATGATGTCTTATTCCCACAATTTTTATTTGATCTCCTTCAGATAAACCTCTAGTTGTTCAGTTTATTGACTGGGTCCTGCGGGGAATATCCCAGGTGATGTTTGTCAACAACCCACTCAGTGGGTTACTTATTCTAGCTGGACTGTTGATCCAGAATCCTTGGTGGACGCTCACAGGCTGTTCAGGAACAATTGTCTCGACGTTAACGGCGCTTATTCTGAGCCAGGACAGGTAGGTTTGGCCTTTGCATTTGGAATCTTTAAAGAAAATGGCAACTGAACTTTAAAATATTGTGCTACCCATTAGAGGTGTCTAAGGCACATGTTTGAGCAGATCCGTTCTTTGGTGATGCTGAACAGTGAGTTCAAGCTTTTGCTCACATTACATAAACCATGGTTATTGCGCTGAATGGCCTGTAATCTCTAATCCCGGAGAGGTACAGTCCAGTACACTGAAAGCAGTATAAACATCTCAGGTTCTAATCCTGGCTCTGGCACTGTCTTGCTACATGGCAAGTCACTTACCCTTTGCATCTCCATTCCTTTGTCTGGTAAACGGAGATAATAACAAACATCATGATATGGCTGTGAGGTTAAGTATGTAAACGCAGTTTGAGAGCCAGTGGATGGACGTGTTATTTGAGCTGTTACGGGCATTTTATCTTGGAGATCCAATGCTACTCTCTGCTATTGTACCTGAGCACCTCACAATGTTTAATGTATTTATCCTCACAACACCCGGCTGAGGTAGGGCAGTGCCATTATGCCCATTTTTACAGAAAGGGAACTGAGGCACAGAGATACTAAGTGATTTGCCTGAACTCACACAGAAGTCTGGGGTAAAACAGGATAAAACTTGGGTATCTCCAGTCTCGGGCCAGCACCTGTGCAACTGGACCAGCCTTCCTCTCCACAGGTTTTGGTTGCGGTTACATGAGGGAAGAATTGTGGCCCAAAGGCTCAGGTTAAATAATCAATGAGGAACATGTCTGTTGTTTTGGGCCTCAAGTAGTTTGTGAGCAAGGAGGTGTTGCACATACCCAGAAAGCTATCTAGAACAGATTTCTTTTACGTTCAGATTTTCTAGTTCTGTTACAATGCAGTGTCTGTGGGGTATTAGAAATGTGCTAGGTACCCCACGAACTTTCAGCTGCCCTCTAAACATGGGGTACCAAGCAACACCATTGCTATCGCACCAATTGTGCTAACCTAGTTACTTGTGTGAGTGGTCACATTGTTCACCAGCTCAATATTGTCACTTTGCTAGATGTAGGACTTCTGGAAATTGCATTTCAGTACAAGAAAGTGATTCACTGAGATGCAGCTCTAGTGCATACAGGACCTTCAGGGCCAATTGCTTTCTAGTAACCATTTCAAGTCAATTGTCTTTCTCCCACAGATCAGCCATAGCAGCAGGACTGTTCGGCTACAATGGAGTCCTGGTGGGACTGCTCATGGCGGTGTTCTCTGACAAAGGAGACTATTATTGGTGGCTTCTCCTGCCAGTTGTTGTTACATCCATGGCTTGGTAAGTGATACTGGTTTTATTTTCTGTAGACTAGGTTAAGCATTTCTAGTTCTTTTCCTATATGGCTCTCAGTGAACACTTACTGATACTAACAGGAGTTCTGCAAACACTTCAAGCACTTAGTTTCAGATTCTTTCTGTTAAGTCCCACCCTACAGTTTCCGTTCTGATATTCACTACTTTCTGTCCTAAACTGTGGTGCCATTTTGCTGTGGGATGTTAAACAGCTTCTGCATTGCACCTCAGAGGCGGATGCACTTGTTTGTTTGTAGGAGTTATTCCTGTATGTGCATAGCTTGTGGTGAGATTTGGCATCCTTTGGCATGAAATGTAAATGGTTTTTAGTGAACCTATACAATTGATTATAGTAGGGATCAGCAACCTTTCAGAAGTGCTGTGGCGAGTCTTCATTTATTCACTCTAATTTAAGATTTTGTGAGCCGGTAATACATTTTAAGGTTTTTAGAAGATCTCTTTCTATAAATCTATAATATATAACTAAACTATTGTTATATGTAAAGTAAATAAGGTTTTTAAAATGTTTAAGAAACTTCATTTAAAATTAAATTAAAATGCAGAGCCCCCTGGACCGGTGGCCAGGACCCAGGCAATGTGAGTGCCACTGAAAATCAGCTCGTGTGCCATAGGTTGCCTACCCTTGGATTATAGCGAATGGGCAAAATGCTTCCCCAGCTTACAATCTGTGCAAATGCATGAGGTTGGTGGACCAAATTCACTATTGGTATAATCATGCCCACCAGTAGAACTATGCTCACTTGCATCACTAAATCTGACCCAGTGGATTTTCACAGGACTGAATTTGATCCTGCCTTAGGTCTTTAACTGATATGCCACAATATTAACCCATGTAAGTACACTTGATTCCAAGCAATGTATTCTTTAAAATTAAATTTAGCTTTTAATTGTGGTTTTTAATAATGTTACAGAATCAATTTTAATATAAGTGTTTTAATCAAAATTAATTCAAGATTTGCATTTTGTGGAAGAAGGGAAAGAATTGACAAGGATTTGTAGGGGATCTTAATGCATGTCAGTCTGTTAACAAGAGTTAGGCCAGCTGTAACCCTTATGACGTGGAACATGTAGAGGCAAGGATAGTGTGAGACAAGTAAGAGAGAACTGTGTGAGAAGTTATCACTCACGACCTTGCCTAATAATCAAATGCGTAGACTGGCGCCCAGAAGCTGAGGAAAATAAGATAGCAGGATGGCCTATGCATAAACAAACTGCATCTGTTGCTCATTACTGTCTGTAACATTGCTTGCTATTGTCTGTAACAAAGGTATAAATGCTTTCTGAAATTGTTTACCTGTTGAGAGACCTGTCCGGGACAGGGGCAACCCTGTGTCCTAGGGCACTCCCTCCCTCAATTACAATTGTTTGAGAATAATAAAGTATTTGATTTTGCTGTACCCAAATGAAAAGCGAGAACTGCGTTTTTCTCCGACAATTTTAATGGCTTGTCTTAATAAGACATAAATCTGTGTTGCCTTGTGCTCCTCTTACAATGCAAGATTATTCCATATTTTATTTCTAGAGACTTCATAAATGAAGGTCTCATTGTACCAATCTCTTGAAACCCAGAACATTTTGCAGAATGTTCTAGTGTTTCTTAAATGCAGCCACGGGGGCTTTTCTTGTGGCCACACAACCTTCTGGGCAGTGATTGGCAGGGAGGGTACAAAGCAGCACCCCCTCTCCTGGGCCACCAGGAGGAGTTGGGCCCTGACCCCCTCTGGAGTCACAAATACCAGAAGAGCAGACAACTGGTCTGAGTGGGTGGGGCTCAGACTTCCAGCTTCAGCCCTGGATTGGCAGGCAGAAGTCTCTGCCTGCGCGGCAGTGGGCTCCAGCCACGGGCTCTGACCATGGGGCCTTGGGCCCTGGGCTTTGCCTGAACAGTGGCAGGCTACATTCCCCAGTCTCAGGGCTCTGTCCCTGGGCTCAGTACCCCCCTTATTGCCCCTGGCCCCCACTGCCTTGCCTGGGCTGACCACTTCCCTCATCACCCTTGCTGCCTTCCTACCCACCTCCCCATCCAAGGGTTAAGAGCGGAAAGAGGTGAGGCAGAGGCTTGGGGGAAGTAGGCAGGTGGGGATGGGGTCTGGGGCTGAGCAGAGGGATTGAACACACCCGGAGGAAGCAGCACCTGTGCCACTGGAGCTGTTTACTGTTTCAGTGACCCACCTTAATCTTCCCCCACTGTGTTTAGTTTCTGGAGGAGCCATGGTAAACTTTGCCCCGCCCCACAGAGCAGAACACAGTCACACAGAACAGAAGCCATTCTTAAATGTAATACAATGGTCCCCAAAGCTACTGGGTTGCTATATCTGCCACAGGATTATTTGAAAGATTTTAAAATTTGACATTTCAGCAACATTTTTGTCGCAATTTCAAAGTTCAGTTTACAAAAGAGCAATGCTTTCTGTGAAAATGCAATCCTACTTTTCAATCAGTTATAGAGCTATGGAGAAACATTAGAAATGTTGCATTTCAACAAAGAAAATGGAACAAACTTCTCACGAAAGCACTGACCACTTTTTTTTTTCCTACTAGTTCTATCAAAAGTCTTCTGAACATTGGTTTGATAACTGAAATCCTTTTAAGAGAAACGGCTTGATCTGAGATTTAATAGGGATTATAGTACAATGCATCTTTTCTATTGATCATAGCCACAAAAGGGGACATGGGATATTGCATTAGACATGCCAAATGTTTTTGGTTAAAATCAGCAACCAACTGAAAATCCCTCTAACACCCAAACTCACCTGTTAACTATTGTTTTTTTAAATATGGGCTACATTGAGCTTTCTGCTAACTTCAATCAATTTGCACAGGTGTAACTAAGAGCAGAAGCTGACTGTGCTCAGTCCTCAGCTGGTATAAATTGGCATAGCTCTGAAGCCAATAGAGAAACACTAATTTCCACAAGTGGAGGATCTGACTGGCCTAGACTTTCCACGTTCTTTTAGATTTATTGATTCCAGTCAGGACTGGGAGATGAATTATCAATATGCCACAAGAGAGACTGTCTGTATGATATATTCATCTAGACTGGAAACCAGGAGATCTGGAAATCTCCCAAGAAATCCTTTTCTTGTGAGATCTGTTGCCCAATTTCCTGAGCCAAGAGGTTTGGACAAGGTTATATTAAGCATCCAAACTTTTGGGTGCTTCTTAGTGATGGATCTCCTAATATTTGTGGCTCACTCACCACTGATTTACATGCCAAGAATAAACCTAATTTATTATTCTTTTTTATAAGAAGGAAACCTGTACTTTACTTTAAAAATTAATGCAGCCTGGTTGAAGTGGTGCTGAGCAACATCAATTCCCATTGGTTACAGTTGCTCATCTGGGGATCATGCCTTAAGATGGTGCTAGGTCGCATTTTGTGGGTGCTTATCTCATGTAGGTTAAAGTGATGTGAAAGATTCACTGTTTGGAGTCTCCTAAGGAGATTGGAGTTTTGAGTTTCACTAGAACTTTGGACTGAAATGGTGGGGATATTTTTCACCATTCCAGCTGAGATGAACAAGTTGAAACTTTCTTTTTATTCTTCTCTTTTCAGCCCACTGCTTTCCAGCGCTTTAGGTTCAGTCTTCAGGAAATGGGACCTTCCTGTTCTCACCTTGCCTTTCAACATTGCTGTCTCTCTTTACTTGGCTGCCACTGGACACTACAACCTCTTCTTCCCTACGACACTCATTCAGCCTGTAACATCAGTTCCCAATATCACCTGGTCTGAAATCGAAGTGCCACTGGTAAGGTCCACTAAAGAAAGGAGAAATAGTCCACACCCTTGCAAAAGATAAATACGAGAGCTCTCACCTCTAGGTAACAGGCTCAAATACAGCACAGGTTAATAGCATCTGAACTTCCTGAGCATAGAATATCAGGGTTGGAAGGGTCCTTAGGAGGTCACCTAGTCCAACCTCCTGCTTTGAGCAGGACCAATCTCCAACTAAATCATCCCAGCCAGGGCTTTGTCAGGCCTGACCTTAAAAACCTCTAAGGAAGGAGATTCCACCACCTCCCTAGGTAACCCATTCCAGTGCTTCACCGCCCTCCTAGTGAAAAAGTTTTTCCTAATATCCAACAACTTATAAAATGAATCAGTCATCTCTGCCCAGTTAACGGAGGAGTAGCCACTTCACAAAAAACCTCCACCAAAATGGCATGATGCCCAATACTGGTGGTTTCAGTGGAAAGACTAAGGATTCAAACTGACCATGGACTTTGAACTACTCCCTCTACTTAGAGGTGGGCCTCAAATGACCAGATCTAAGGCAAGTTAAGGGGGCAGCTTGGGGAAAACTTGCACTTCAACTGTGCTTGTCCTGTAGTTGAATAGACACTGTCAGTTGGACACCTTTCACCAGCAGCTGACCACTATATTTGGAGTCAAGAAGGAATTTTCCCCTGAGTCAGTTTGGCAGAGACTCTGGGAGGTTTTATCCCTTCCTCTGCAGTCTGGGGCATGGGTCACTTGCCAGTTTAAACTAGAGTAAATGGTGGATTCTCTGTAACTTTCAGTTTTTAAACCATGATTTGAGGACTTCAGTAACTTATCAAGAGGTTATGGGTCTGTTACAGGAGTGGGTGGGCAAGTTTCTGTGGCCTAGGAGGTCAGACTAAATGCTCATTTAAATCACCCAGGCTCTGGGCAGTAGCCTCCCTCCCCCCCACCCCCACCCCCCATTGGCAGGCATGTATCCTTCATTTCTTGCATGTGTCTGCTATAATGTTCGGAGTCAAGGGTAAGAATGCTCCCTGGCTTTCCCTTTTTCCAGGATTCCAGAAGATATTAGGGGGACCTAGTAAAGCTATGCTGACTCAGTAAATGCATGATGAAACTCTGGGTATTTTTTTCAAATATTTTTTTTTCAAATTTGCCAGTTTTATTTAATTGAAAATCTGAGGAATGATTACAGTATCTAGCACCATGCTCCAAATTCTAGAAGGACACTGAACACATATACCTGGGAGGAAACCTGCATTCTGCAGAAGGAGCTATGATATTCTGGGGTGCAATCCAGACCAGCGAGAGGCTGTCACCCCTGCCCTGCAAACTCAGGTGCCTCACAATGCTTTACTGTTCTAGCTCCCAGCTGAGACCCTCACAAACAGCCTGCCAGCATGCAGGTCACACCCTGAGTGTCTGTGTATTGCTGCAGCCTGCCGGCCACACATCAGTCACGCACTGGCTTTCACCAGCCTTGGTTACCACTTCCAGTTACTCAACACGCTCCCAGTCCTGGATTTCCCCCCAAACATATGTTCTATACTGTCTAGCCATCTCCTGGACCGTCCAGGACATATTACCTCTGTAGCCCCTCTAAGGGGATCAATATACAACAGTCTGCTACCATAAATGAAGTTACCCAAACAATTCACCACACTGGATTAGTTTTAACTGAAGAATAAAACAAGTTTATTTAACAACAAGGAGACAGGTTTTAAATGAGGACAAGTATAAGGCACTAAAGTCAGAAATGGTGATGTGAAAAAAAGTTTCTAGCACTAAACTTAACAAACAAGACTTGGTTCAAGTTGATGTCTCTTACCACGTTTCCAGTAACATTGACCAGCATCTGCTCCCAAAGTCCAGCATCCATGTCTTTTCTCTCCTTTGGTCAAAAGGAGAAAGTTGTATAGGAAGAGATAACTGGAAATGTCTTTGCCTGTCACTTTTATTGCTCAGTCACTCTTTGAGATGCATTTTCCTAAGGGTCACCCCTAGGTAAAGTTCATTCCCACTCTGAGGTTGGAGTCAAAAAGTCTGAAGGTGAAAAAGGTTCCATGCTGTTTGCTAAGATGCAAATCTCATTGTTCTTGCTCCCCTTCCCTTGCCAAAGAATGGCCACTTGACTTGGGATTGCCTATCAACTTGGATGACACCTGACTAGAGGCATCAGCCTATCCTTTGTCTTTGGGAAACACGTTTATCCACTCACTCAACTTGTCTGATAAACCCATTTCAGTCATGAATTAACTTATGTTCTGAACTTTACATATAATGTTGCTATACACATTTCACTATGATATCATTGAGCAGCAAGTTATTCATTTTCAAATGATCCCTCACAAGGCATATTTTGTACAGATATTATTACAAAGCTGCGTAGGATGTGAACACAGGGGTGCATTCCATCACAGGAGCATGGACTGAAAATTATCTGTGACAATTCTGGCTCTTCCTTAAAATGAGAGAGATTCCAG
This sequence comes from Chelonoidis abingdonii, assembly GCF_003597395.2. Classification (NCBI taxonomy): domain Eukaryota; kingdom Metazoa; phylum Chordata; order Testudines; family Testudinidae; genus Chelonoidis; species Chelonoidis abingdonii. The sequence goes on from NC_133774.1 coordinate 12,869,186, forward strand.
GTTGTAGGTCATCCATTGTTATGAGCTGTGAGGAGACATTCTGAGGCAAGGATGACTGGTCAGTTGGTGTGGCCTGCATGTTTATAGGGATACTCCTCAAGGGTGCTCCTTTTCCATGCACAAGGAGTGGGACTAGCTTACAGAACGAATCATCACAGGGGAACTGTCAGAGTTGCTGATGACTGGACCATGGGGTGTGTTATCACTGGTTTTGCACAGTATGTCCCCTACAGCTGGTTGGAAAATGTTTGTCAAAATATCTTTTTTAAAAAACTGCCATTTTCATCTAAATAAAAACACGTAGAAAAATGTTTTTGATTTTTGCCAAACATTCCCACAGTTAAAAAAAACTATTTAAAAATGAAGAAATTCATTTCTGAACATTCCTGTTTGGGGAAGTGTTCCAAAATTTCATTTCAAATGTTATTTCTATTTGTATGTTATTTCACAACATGTGAATAGCAGTAGTGCATAACATGCCCTACTACTAATGAAATGTCATGATGGGATATCATATAATAGTTGAAAAAGTCTATTTTCATTTTATTTTATTGTTAAAGTAACTAAGGGCAGCTGCTACTTAGTACTGACTGAAACGCCTTATCTCCTTTTCTAGGGTGAAGTGTCTCCTGTTTGTGTTGTAATGCCACAGTTTGACACTTTGACCCCCTGGCTTTCTAACAAATAGACACTGGGAAATAATTGCCATTTTGCCTTGGTTACAATATAATAATGTGTCCTTTTCAAACCGATGCTGCAGCTGCTACAATCCATTCCGATCGGCGTTGGCCAGGTGTATGGCTGTGATAACCCCTGGACTGGTGGCATCTTCCTGGTTGCTTTACTCATCTCTTCTCCACTCATTTGCTTGCATGCTGCAATCGGATCAGCAGTGGGGATGCTGGCAGGTACGAACCAATGACCATGACTTACCAAGCTTATTTTTGTCATTTCTTACATTTACCAGAACCTTGGCTCCAGTTATTACATAGTTCTGTCCAACACTTTGTGGCTTCTGCTTGCATGGGTCTGGACATGGTTTTGATTTGCAGTCACATCCTTGAGCTTGGATCTGAATTTTGGGTTTTATTCAAACCCAATATGGCGAAGGCAAAACTCAGAACAAAAGAGTTCCACAAGATCTCTATTCATTGTGTATGGGTTTGCAAGATTTTGTGTTCTACCAAGGACACCTGTTGTAGCTCTATGACCAGTTGTCACCAAGACTAATCCATGATGCCCATCTTGGAAAATGTGTACCTAGCCAGCGATGGCAGTAAGTCTGTGTTGTGCTTTGGACCCATAAGTGTTTTGCAGAAGACTCAGGCCATCTTTTTCCATATTTCATCTGGTTTGGGATGGTTGCACAAGTTTTGCACAGGCCTAGTATTTAATCCAAATGATTCAGTAGGTTTTCCTACAGGGAAAGGTGAAGAGAGGAAGGGGAATCATAAACAAGAAAGCCAATGGAGGCATCACAGTGGGAAATGGATTAGTCCAAACAAGTGGTGATCTGAGCATCCAAATTCAAGTTATCAGAGCTGAAAATGTCTCAGGATGGCCTGGTTGCCAGAGGTTGTGCTGCCCTGTTTGCTGATGGTGCTGAGGCTGGTGAGAAAACTCCAAGGACCTCTTGTAAGGCCAACCCAGGAAAAGATCCTGAGTTGCTGTCCTGCTGGTGAAAGCCTGCATAGGTGAAGACTGACTGGGTCCCAGCATCTCTGGCAGCTTGGGGCCATGGGAAATCGGCTAGGGAGTCCTGCCTACTTCCCCATTGCTGCCTTGGCTACTATTGTGCAGGGACTGGTTAATTTTCTTGAGCCAGAACGCCCATTGAGCTTAGAAGGAGTTTTGCCTGAGTGAGAACTTGAGGACTGGTCCAAATTCTGGGCTCTGTTACATCATCATAGATATGGAACAAGCATAGCCATTGACTTCAGCCTATTTCCTCCATACTGGCAATGGTGTGACTGAGAACACAGTTATCTTTTAGTGCAGATGTAATGGGAAAATAATTCTGTGTTGATGCCAAGGAATTTGTAAAGAATGATATCTGAGATCTAAAACTTGGCTAATAGCTAAATATCATAAACTGTGCCTTTTGCCTTACAGCATTGACCATTGCAATGCCATTTGACAGGCTCTACTTCGGCTTGGGGAGTTACAACTCTGTGCTTGCTTGCATTGCAATCGGAGGCATGTACTATGCTCTTACCTGGCAGACACATTTGCTGGCACTTGCCTGTGGTATGTATCCGATGGGATGTGGAAAGCAGAAGTCCAAAGCATACAGAATAGCTGTGGGAATTCTGCAGATTTAGTGTCAGGTTGTGGCCGTGCTGGCAAAAGCACACGCACATCCACCCATGAATTTGCAGGCATAATCTGCATAATTGCACCCACAGTCAGATGTTCAAGCAACTGATCTGTGCACACAAGTCCATTTTCACACTTTTGTTTTAGCCTGAGGAAAACAAAAGCAAGAAAGAACAAAGGTAAATTCTCCATGAGAGAGCACAGTGTGTGTCTCCTCTGTTACAAGTTGCAGCAAGTGCAAGAGCAAAATGGCAAATGTAAGCATTCAGTACATAGCAAATAAAGGTGTGTCAGCTTCATAAACTACATATATCCAGGAGTGTCACTTGCTATGGATCCAGTGGGCCAGTTCCCCACACCAACTTAATTCCCTGCTCCCCCAGGACTTTTCATAGTCTATATCAGTGTCTATAAACCTTTCCAGACTACAGGAGTCTGATTTATCTTCCATACCTCCAAGTCACCTCACTTAAAAATGACTTGCTTACAAAATCAGACATAAAAATACAAAAGTGTCACAGTATGCTATTCCTGAAAAATGGCTTGCTTTCTCATTTTTACCATATAATTATAAAATTAATTAATTGGAATATAAATATTGTACTTACTTTTCAGTGTATAGAGCACAATATACCAGTCGTATGAAATTTTAGTTGGTACTGACTTTGCTAGTGCTTTTTATGTAGCCTTTGTAAAACTAAAAAAATATCTACATGGGTTGATGTACCCCCTGGAAGACCTCTGCGTATGCCCAGGGGTACACGTACCCCTGGTTGAGAACCACTGATCTATATGATCCATTATATCAGCCACTTTTTGCATCATAAGACTTTGCAGGGCATAATATAATTGCATATTAAGTCCTAAACACAACTTTGCCCACCCCCAGCAGAATTTTTCTGAAAGATGCCCCTGCAAATGTGCTTGTTGGGGTGAAATGCTCACTCACCATCCTTGCAAATAGAGCAGATGAGGCCAAACTAGTCTTAATGTCAGAGCGACTTCACACAGGAACAAATGTAAACCACCTGCACGTGGGATTTGGACATCCTATTTAGTAGCCCTCCTGAACCAGAATTCTAATTCTAATCCTATGCCTGCTAGCAATAAGTAAGCAGTAATTACTTTATAGTGTAGTTGCAGAGAGTGGCTGCCTCTGCTAATTTCATTGAGCAACTTTTAACTTGTTTCATAGTCTCTGTTCTTTTCACAGCATTATTTTGTGCCTATGCTGGAGCAGCTCTTGCTAATATCTTGTGCGTGGTAAGTTTATATGAATTTTGGTTTTGTTATAATATCAGAACACAGACTTCTGTATTACAACAATGACAGTTTTGACAGCAATGGAGGAAGAATTCTGCAAGCCAGTAGGGTTTATTGTATAAATTCTGTCTGGTATATTGTGAGATTACAGACTCTACTGCTGACAGTAGGAGTTCAGAAAACTTCAAGCCATGCTATCCTCTATGTGTGCAGTTGTGTATATGATTGAACTCCAACAACCATTTCTGGAATGAGATACAACTTTTATTCTACCCAGACAAACTCCTTTAGGCTGATATTTTCTTTATTTGTTCCCAATTTTTCCTTGCTTTGACTCAGTCCAATCATTTTTTTAAAAAGTTTGTTGCAGTCATTTTCAAGGATTGTTAATATATGGTAAAAATATAAAATGTATGCCCATATAACTCAAAAATAGCTGAAACTAGAACCATAAAACTATGCTTGTTTTTTAGATCTTACTGGGGAATCAAAACTAAAACCAAGTTTGAAGACAATAGATTTGGTAGCTTTAAATATATGAATGTTTAAAGACAGCAATTTCATATATACATATTAAAATGTACCCATCTGGTTTCTTTGTTAATGCATTGTATCTAGAGTGGTTTAGAGCAGAAGGCCTGTATAAATAGGAAGTCTGTTACATACACCTGAATTAAGGATGCATCAGGAAAAGGATGGTTGGACCCAGTGTCCTCATTTTTAGAAGAATGCAGTTGGAGAGTCACAAGGACCGTAGAGTAATCTTGGTCAGATACTTTTTTGTACCAATTTAATTTTAGGCTTTTAGAGTCTCGCTGGAACTTGCTCCCTTTTTTCCCTTGTAACCTTGCCCGGTTTTGTATTGCTATCTGTGCAGCCAGCAAGGGGTAGGGATATGAGTGTGTTTGGGGGGGAATATCGGGGAGGAGATACGAGGAATCCCAAAGTGCATCTTAATTATCAAAATTGTTCTTTGAGGAAGTACATTCTTCTCAGGCTTCTGACTAAAAGCTGGAGAGTTAAGCAAAGGAAATAATAAAAATGTGATATAAAATTCTGTCAACACATTCTTTTTTCCCTACCCAGATTGGATTACCAGCCTGCACCTGGCCTTTCTGCTTCTCTGCACTTCTCTTTTTGCTCCTAACTACAAATAACTCCGCAATTTACAAGCTGCCACTCTGCAAAGTCACTTACCCAGAAGCCAACCGAGTCTACTACCTGAGAATGAAAAGAAGAGAGCAGAAACTCACTGGTGATTAGCCAATACAAATGGGAGACACTTTGTGATCCCTAATGTAGCTGCACATACTGATCTCAAAAGCACATGAATTAGAGGTTTCTGTACTACCTGTCAAACACACACACGTCAGCAATTCACATCTTCAAGAACTAGGTGTTTTGCTATGAGGGTTGAGGTTATATATATCATATTTTGGAGGAAATATTTGTTCCTGATCTGATCTGAGCCTCATAAAATGCATTCAGGTAACCATAATGGGTGTATGATACTAATTTGAAACAAATTGTTGTTGTTCATAGTAATTATATTGTAGGAGTTGACTTTTATTTTACATTTGCATAATAGGACAATAAGGACTCAAACCCAACTAGGATTTTTGGATGCTGCCATAATAGAACAATAATACTGTGAGAAGAACCTTGTAATGAGCTATGGTTAAAATCAAGAAGAAGTTTCTTTGTAAATGCAACAGAAAGACTGACTGACTGATTTACTCTTTTGGCATCACATATGTCTTGTCTAAGCCCCCAAATCCCATAATTAAATCCATAATATAAATTGTTAAAATACTTATTAAATTTATCATCTTTCTCAGTCTGCTGTCTTTTCCTTATTGTACATTGCAGTTAAGATATTCATATTTTCCCTCTTTCATCAGACTAGGGAAATGATTTACTGATAATTGTGTTGGCCATTAATACCATCTTCTCCATCATATAAACAGAAAAATAACAATCCCCAATGAAAAACACAAAAGTATGTATCCATCTTACCCGTGTTATACCACACATCCAGCAAGAAGCAGCAGAGGGAAGAACAAGTACTTGGAGGAAGACTGTGACAAATGCAGTACTGTTATATCTTTTCTCTCTACCATTCTATCAGGACAGCAGAGGTAATGAACAATAGCCAAGTCAAAGATTCTCACTGGACTGGTCCCCACAGCTGGTTGACCTACTTAACCAGATGAAGCACCAAACTTAGTGCTAGTTGTGGGATATTCCCTGGACATGGCACTGACATTCTCTATTGCACTGTCCCTTAGGATGATTATTTACGTGAGCTCAAAATGAGTGGAGAAGAGAACCGGTCTGGAATTTTTCCACGCAACATTTTTTGTTGAAAAATGCAGATTCATCAAAACCAAAACTGGTTGCAGAAAAGGGGTCTGTTTCGATACATTTTTCAACTCAAAAATTTTGAGAAATAAAGTTTGGAAACTATCAGAACATTTTGTTTCAATGTTGTAAAAAATGTCAGTGTTCTAGTTCAAAATGACTCTATTTCCAAATGCACACTGATTGTAGTAAAAAAAATATTTTAAAGAAATGGTCAAAATTAAAATGTTTTGAAATTATGAAAAAATGTTTCACATGAGCAAAAATATTTGGGGGGGGGAATTTTCAGTTCATAAAATTTGGGGATTTTGACTTTTTGTTCTGATTCATGATGGAACATTTTGCATAATCTTGAAAATGTTCGCAGGATAGGAAAACCATTCCCCTCTCAACTCTTGTCAAGAACGCTATCAAAACAGAATGACAGCATTTTGGACCTGCTTTGCCCTTTCTTCACTAAAAAAGGCTTTGTGCCAAGCATAAACACAGACCCAAGCGGCTTAAGGGCTAACGTCAGATCCTACAAGATAAAGCTTCACCTAAAAACTGAAGGAACATAAGGCTTAAGTGAAATGAAGAAGCAAAGAATGAACTGATCTAGTACACCTCCAAATGTATTTGAAGACGAGGCAAAAGAAGAAAAATCCCAGAAGGTTTCTGACAGTGTTAATCAAAACTCTTCTGTCATAGTTGGCCAAAGAAAAACTAAGACATATTGGATCTCACACACAACCTGACATACCTCCCACTGACATTCCTCCTAGGTGATATCCCCTCATAATTACCCACCTGAAAACTTAGCCAGCACACTAGGGTTCACATGGCAATAGTTTCATGGGCTCTTTAATGTTTGTAAAAGGTCCAGACTTCTGGCTTATGTCTCACCTGCAAGGCAGAACATCCAGCATCACAGCACTAATACTGAGCTGGTTGAGTACTAACTCAACTGGCAGAGTGCCACTGTGATGCTGGCAGACCTGGTGCCAGCTCATGCCACAGCTGTAGGTCTCATCCGAAATTCATTGCAGGAAACCAGTCTGTTTCATCTGTGTGTTAGTATGATTCAGATGGGTATTGGGCTGATAACAACGTGTTTCGACTTTTTGAAGTGCTTGTAAGTTGCGTCAGGCATTAATCTTATTTATAATATCTTTATCACATGCTATAAGGTAATATTTAAGTTTGGCTCGATAACTGTAAAAAGTTTGCTGTGAAACTATGAACCCAGTCAGCAGGGATCGTTTCCTTTCCATCCAGAGAGCCTATCAAAACTAAATGGGCTATTGTGGTATATCACAATACAAATAACATTAATTGCCCCTCACACCATGAAGAGGCTACATGCAAAATGGCTTTTCCCATCTTCTTCGATTCTGGAAGAAGGAATTAAAAGTAGCTGACAAGAAAAGTTTTCATCTTTTGCTATTTGGACTCTTTCCTTAATTAATTAAACCTTAGATTGGCTACAAGAGTTGTCTTTGGCGTGAGAAGTAAGGTATGAATTGATGCTGGATAAGTGATTGGTCTCTTGGGACTGAGAGCAACCTGGCTATTTTGTGATCTTTGGTGCATGGACTCCAACTATCACCAAGTCCCCCTGGCCTGGGTGGCAAAATAGACTGAAATGCCAAGGGGACTGTCTGTGACTCCCTGGTAAGACTGGTATCATGCTCCAGGAGTTCACATTTGTTACCGGGCTGGTGAAATCTAATTACAGAACACACAACCAGCTTGGGGTCTCTGTCCTGCTTCTTGGCAGTCTGCCCTGAGGTTGGTACTCCTGGTCGTGAACCACTCCACACAATGTGACAGCCATCTCCTGCGGAAAGCTGAGTTTGGCATTGAAGTCTCCCCTGCAAATCCTGACAGCTCTGCCTAGTGGCTGAATTCTGATGAGATCCTGGGCTAGATGGAGCTGCAAGCAGGGAAGCATTTCTCCAAAAAAGGAAAAAGCATATTTGGTCATTTCAGCCCCAGTTCTGCAAGGCTATAAGCGCATGAGTAACTTTAAAGAAATATGTGGCATCCTGTTGAAGTCCATGGAGTAATCACCTCTATAAAGTGATTTGTGGAGCAGGACTTTCAATCTCTTGGCTAAGGGCCTTTTGACTCAAGTATTATCCACATGTTTGTCAGAGAGCAGAATGCAGTATTGTTGTAGCTGGGTTAGTCGCAGGATATTAGCGAAACTAGGTAGGTGAGATAATATATTTTATTAGACCAACTTCTATTGCTGAGAGAAGAGCTCTGCGTAAGCCTGAAAGCTCGTCTCTCTCACCACATAAGTTGGCCCAATAAAAGATATTACCTCATCCGCCTTGTCTAATATCCTGGGACCAACACGACTCTAACAACACTGCATACGATGCTAGAAAGAGATTGACAAGTAAGAGATGCACCGGAGGTTACATAGAGGTAACAACAGCCCACTTTAACAGTCAGAAAAATGGATGGTTTACAGGATTTGGACATTGTTACAGCACTTAAATTGAGAGATGTATTTACATGTCTATAAAAGTTGTTCATTTCCAGTGTTTAAACTGAAATCTACAGCACTAGAAAACTGTAGTGAAGGAGAGCTTTCTAACAGCAGGATGTTGGGCATCTGAAAGGCTCAGAGCGTTCTCAGCTCAGCACCTCGCAAGATTCCCTTATGCCTGCAGGAAACCAAAAATGACCAGAATTTCACTGCTAGGTCTGTACACTATGAAAGGCACATATTTGATAGAAGCACTGAAGAGCACAAACAGTGAACTCTGTATGAGATTCACTTAATAACCCAGTGGCATCTCCCTCCCTGTGGCCCCATTTGTGATTCTTTCCAAGACTCCTGTGCCCTGAAATGTTCTGGATCACAGTCCAATGGCAGACTAGCTGGTTCTGTAAGAAGACTGGCCTGCCAGGGAAGTTGCATCTGTGTAGAATATAGCATGATAGCTACTATCAGCAAAGCCACCTGAGAACTGGAAATTTCAGTCCTGTGGTGAAAGGATGCCAGACCCCTTAAAGTCAATGGAATTTCACTGAGGCTGGATATGGCCAGTGATTTTGGATGCAGCCTATTTTGACAAATTCCCTTGCCTCCAGCTATGCAGTGGGATCGCAATTTAGAACTCAGATACACACACACACACACACACAGAATACTCGGTATGTCAATGACACTAAAAGGTTACTCGAATGAAGAGAGAAACAGAATGTTATCGTTTGTCACGTACAAAGCTTCCTACCCAGAGCAGTGCAAGAATCACTCATTAAAAGGTGAAAAGAAGAGAGAATAAAGAGAGAGCCTAGTGAGGAGAAAAGAGGTCCGAGGAAAGCAAATAAGCTTCTTGAGAGGAGAATCCCAGATAATTGCCTTAAAGAAAAAGGAGAGCACCAGAATCACTGAGAGAAATTACCTGATTAGAGGAGTAGGAGAATTTAGCTAACACCTGTTTTAGTAGAGCTTGTTCAGCAACGATGAGAGGTAAGTGTATGATCTACTACAAAGAGGACATCTCTAGAATGATGTGCTGATTCGCTGTCATTAACATCTTCATATATAAATACATGGTACCATTGCTTCCCCAGGTCTCCCGCGATCGCCCACCACCAATGTAATGCACCTGTGTCCTGCACAACCTTGTATCCCAAGGTGCTTTGCCCAAGGTGAAAAATGCAGCTGTGAACATTTAAAATAAAGCACCAGCAAACCAAGAAAGAAGTTAAGAGCTCCAGGCAATGGAGGAAAGAAATCGGTCTTCAGCTGAGGTTTGAAAGGCGATGGAGAGCGGACATGGAAAACAGCTACAAGGAGGAAGTTCCAGGTTTCAGAAGCTAAAGAGAATGTGATTTGTGCCCCAGGAGTTGCTAAAACAGGACAAGCTTGTGCTTCCTTCAGACGTGAACTGATATAGCCCCAGGCCATCCAGGGATGCCAGCACAGAGGGACAACTACAATAGGGAACAGTGATACTGCACCATCTATGAAAAATACCAAAAGCTGGAAGTTTGCATGCTACTGAGGCAACTGGCTGTGGTTTCATAGGATGATGGGGGAAATGATGAAGAAGCTGTTGGGAGCAGGGATGCAAGGCAACAGTCTGACAAACTGGGTTGGACTAAAGGCCGAACTATAGGTGAAAGGGGGGTGAATCCTCTTGAAGACTGAGGGAAAAGCCAGTCTCAGTCACGTTGGCAGAGGGATGCATTACAATGGAATTGTGTTCTTCCACCCAGGAGCACAGGGAAGGGATCATCTCAGTTTAGTGCTACACACAGAGATGCTTTGAAAATCAAAGGTAGGTTTCCAAAGGCTTAAGTGGTACTTAGGCACCAGACTTCCACTGAAAGTCTTGTACTCTTGAAAATATACCCCTTGGTTCAGCCACAGGGGACCCATAACAGCCAGCCCCTGGAGTATGTGTACATGCCTATGGAGCATAACCCTCCACTGGGCGGGTCTACACCTGCCCCTGAGACACCTGAGGGACCTCTCTTTTCCCTTGCACTTTGGACACGCTTGCACAGCTTGTCATCCCAACAAAGCATCATTGAACTGAACTTGATTGGAATTGCACCTGGCCCTTCCCATCCTCAAAACACTTGACAAGCATTAACTAGTCAATCCACATCATGCCTCTAGGAGAGAGGGACTCAGACGCCCATTCTGCAGAAGATGAGAACTGAGTCAGGGAGACTTCCCCACAAGGCCAACGAGGGACTGAGTGCAGGAGATGGAACTGAAACTCCACTCCAACCAGAAGACCACACCTCTCTTCTGCCTGATTGTTTGTTAGTTATTCTTGCATGCTTCGTCTCACTGTATCACACTTTAAGGATTTCCCTATATGTGTACCTTCTGTTCCCCTTTTTTAAAATGCAACTTTCTGTATGTAGCTAAGTTTTCCCTCTGTGCCTTTCCCTCAGCATTAAACAGTCCCAGCAGGCATTTGCCTTCTCATGTTGCCTTCTTTTCTTGCCCATCAGATCGTGTGATGGAGGAACATTCAATTGTACTGGAAGCAGATGAGTGCCAAGGAGATATCCAGCCAAAGCAGAGGAATTTGTTTCAATTCGAACAGCAGTCTACATGCTGGCCTGTGCGAAGGAGAAGTAAAGGTTCTGTTCCAGCTCTTCCTGTCTTTCTTCTCTAACATGATCCTGGGCAGCCCTATTACAGAGCTTGAGATTTTGCAAGCTTAACCCAGATATGTTTATATTTTTGAGGGGAGTTCATAAAAGGAGTTGTGTTTTCCTAGACCTTTTCCCCATAAATTCTGTTAAAACAACACTTCTCAATGGAACTGGGAGCTTGGGCTGTCTGAACAGTGAAGGAAGCCATAGTAACCAGGAGGATGAATAACAAATTTGGGTGAATTATTGAGTGCTTGGTGGAAGACACTTTCACGAGCCAGGTGCTCAGCACTTTCTAAGCATATCAAGTTGTGTTGTCACTGTGTTGGTCCCAGGATATTAGAGGGAAAAGGTGGGTGAGGTAATAAATAATAATAATAATATTTATATCACTCACCTTGTGTCTCGGGTTCAGCGCCTAACGGCACTAGTTGCTTGAAACCCTTGGTCCTCATCCAGATGTCTTCGAAATTAGGTGTTTCCAGATTGCTCTACAAATTCATGTCCCCTACCGCCTTACACCTCATCAGCTTTTTGATGTTCTGTAATTGTCAGGATAACAAAAGTATCCTCATTTTGAGGGTGGGCTTCATTTGCTATTAAAGATCCCATCACAAACAAGGAGGATTGTTTCAATTTAGACTAAAGGAAAGAATTTAAACAGGGGACCCACAGCCTATTCAGCTGTTACTAATTTTGGAGTTCATAGGAGTCTCTTGCAAGCGATACAGATGTTGCTGCAGCTGGAATTCCGAAACTGTATCCTATTGACAGGATTGGTCCATAGTAATCTTACCTCTGAGAGATTTTCATAGACTGATATGAAAGGGTATAGGTGCAGTGGGGAGGAGGTAGAAGTTTCTCCCATCAAGATGTTCCCACTGGGAACTAGCTACTTTGGGCCATCAAGATTCTCAGGTACCTGTGGCTTTTCATATGAGGTTTTGGAGAAATGAACTCAAACAGATGATTCATCTCTACTAAATTACAGAGACAAGCCTAGTGCAGACATATGTCGGCAACCTGGAAGGGAAATCCCATTTTGATTCTCTCACCTGTTGATATGTCTACAATGCCATGGATATTCCCATAGCTCAAGTACTTTTATGGGGCTCCTACTCCCATGATAGCACTGAGATCCACTTTCTTCACTTACAGAGGTAATGGGGTAGCTTTTCATAGGGATGAGGGCTGGCCTCCCTCTTTGGTGGGCAAAATTTGTGCTTATGAACTTAGCAGACTCATTTTGTGCAGCTGAGATGAACTGCAACTAGGATGTAAGCGGGGGAATGGTCCTGTTATTGTGGGGAACTTTCGTGGCTTATACAGTACCCCACTGAAGTGGGCTAGCGAAAGGATCTGAGTCCTTGCTCCTACTCCCTTTATCCAGAGGCCTGCCTGACCCTGGGGGCTCCCCTTTCACTCTCCTGTGTGACAGAGTCCTTGTAATCCCAGCAAGGCTGGACCCAGGATTCCTGGGGGGCTCAACTTTGTTGTGGTCACTTAGGGCATGGGCTAAGATGCCCCACTCTGGTGCTCTCTCTGCACTGGATGCTTCCCTGACCTACTGATAATTACATTCAGTTCAAAGCAAATACAATTTATCAAACAGCAATCAATTTAATAAAAATAAAAAAATGGGAAAGGTTAAAGGAAACTCGTCACCCTGCTCTGTGGCACGGGGACATCCCAACCAGCATCTTTGGGATGTAAGGGAAGTTCATAGTCTGTTCCTCACAAGTTCCAGGCCCTGGCTATGCTGCAGGGATGCTGTGGGTCAAACACTTGCTATGTTGGTGGCCACAAGCCCTCAGGCTCTAGGTGGCAGGACCCTTCTTCCCAGCATGGTCCCCGCCCTGTCAGGGTTATGATCCCCCTCCATGTCTGGCTGCAGGGCCCCTTGGCTAGGGGCATCTCCATGCACTGGGCCCACTGCCCACGGTTCCCCTCACTCTCCGCAGCTGCTCACCGCACCCAGCTCCGGACTGCTCCAGCCCCAGCTCCATCACCCTCCCGCTCCAGTTCCATGACTCTGCTTCAGCACTGCTGCTGTTGCTCTGCCTCCAGCTCCCTGCACTGCTTCTCTGGCCCACCGGCTCTGGTTGCTGCAGCTCTGCTCCCAGCACAGGTTTGCTCTGGGAGCTGCTTCTGTGACTCTTCTCCCAACTCTGACCTGCTTCCTGGGCTGCTTTTCTGGCCTCTCTGGCTGGCACAGCTCTGTCTCCCAGCTCAGCTTGGGCCCCTGCTCTCTCCTTAGCTCTGCCCCACTCTGTCTGACCCAGGCAACTCCAGCTCACACGGAGGACAGGACTCCCCCTGGCATCCTGACTCTCTGATTTGCCTGCCCGCCCTGTCAATCAGGCTGACCTGGAGCACTGGCCTGTCCCCATTGTTCCCGGGGACTGTCAGTTTCAGGGTCCTGATTTCCCATTGACCCTTCCTCTTTCTTTTGATACTGGGAGCTAGTCAACCAAACACCCCCACTCAGTGTTAGCAAAGGGACAACAGTCTCTTTACAATGAGCACCTGATTCATTCCCCTAGGCAGAGGCACAAGTATTCAGATTTGTGACCACAGTTCAGTTGCAGCTGCAAATTGAGTTGCAGATGGAAAATGCAAACATAAAAATATAGGCTGCCATTTTAATATATGGCCTAAGATGGGGCATTGAGGAGAGAATATCTTTAAGAAACCCCTTAGCCCCAATTCCAGCCTCCAAGTCCAGTTAACGTATAAACATGGGAGCTCTTAGGTGCCTAGCTACCACACCCAGACTTGGATGTCAGAAAATATCATGAGAAAGTTAGCCAGGATACCAGGATTATCACCTACTGTTTCAGAATATACCACTAGATCTTTAATCTTCATCTGCATAGTCCCCCAGACACGGGCAGAAAAGATTTCAATTTAATGTTTACAGAACCCTTAGCTGTGGTGACATCTGTTAATAAATCAGCCATATCAACTATAGAGGCTGAACATACATTCTTTGCACAGCCAGAATGGCTACTGATATCAGCTCATTTTATAAGTCCAGAAAGAGGTAGCCAGGGAACCCTTAAATTAGAGATCAGATACATAGAGCTGGTCAAAAATTGCTAATTATTTTCATGGGAAATGTTTTTAAAGTAACTTCTTTTTTAATTTTCCACCAAAAAAAATCAATCTTTTGATGCAACCTTTAAACCAACACCCCTGATGTTTTCTGTGTTCAAAAACTGGAAAAAGAAATGGGTTTTGCTAAATATTTTCAGTTTAAAAAACCAAAACTTTTTCCTGAAACCAGAACAAAGCTTTTTTTCACTTTTTGGCTCTGATTTTGTTTTCACTGAGAAACTAGAAAGTTTCAACCAAACTGAAAGCTTTCTGAAAGAATGTTGACCAGCTCTAAAGGTGTAAATGATCCTAGAGATACTCTCTGCTATTTAGGTACAAAGATGGTTTAAAAGTTCAAGATCAGGGCTATCCTCCCTGGAAAGAGAAATATTTTACAACAACAATCCTGAAGGAAAATTATAATTGAAATGCTATTATGATATACCAGCGGTTTAACAAGTAACAATGCATAGCCATCCTGAGTGACTTGGGAGGTGTGCAGTCTATGCACGTCCACCATGAGAGGGAAGAATTTGAGGTGCAGCGAGCAAATCTATTTCTTCTGTACCTACAGTTTTGGGAAAAGTTGAACATCTGGATAGACAAAATGAGGATCAGTTTTTCCCTCCACACCATCAACAGGAGAATGAATCAGCTGTAAGTACTGGAGCTACCACTTTTCTGCTTATTAAATCCAAGTAAAATTAGTGCAGAATTATTTGTGGGGGGTTGGTTAAAAATATACTTTGTGAGCATGAAATCTAAAAAGAAACTGCAAACATTTTTTCTTAAAACCACACTTTGCAATTTCACAAAGCCCTGCGTTACACCGAGCTTTGCTACTCAGTCATTTCAAAGTTTTACAATGTATTGGTGCCTTTTCCCATTTGGTATCCCATTTGAACATTAGTGTCATCCCTCTCCCAAGCAGTAGTAGATGTCCAGGGACTTGCAGGTCAGCTTCCCAGTGGAGCAGAAATCAGTGGCATGGGATCTGAGTAGAGTCTAAGGCTACATCTGCACTATGAGCTAGGTGTGTGATGCCCAACTCCCAAAAACATACTTGTGCTAGCTCAAGTATAAATAATAGCTTAGCCATGTACAAACCCACCTGAACTACACAGGTATGCTTCCCGTGCTACCGCAGCTATACTACTATTTACGTGCTCAAGGTAGGACTCATACTCCTACCTCACAGTGTAGAATGTAAGAGAGATACATCTATATCATAGAGCTGTAAGGGACCCTGAAAGGTCATCAAGTCCAGCCCACTGCCTTCACTAGCAGGACCAAGTACTGATTTTGCCCTAGATCCATAAGTGTCCCCCTCAAGTGTTAAACTCACAACTTTGGGTTTAGTAGGCCAATGCTCAAATCACTGAGCTATCCCTCTCTTGTAGCCAAAGTGTAATATACATACCACTCCTGAAATGAGATGGTCAAACAGCATGTAGGTCAATCCCTTCCTCCAGGAATCTCAGCCCAGCACCAATGTCTGGTCTCCAGCAAGCAACTCTGCATCAGGGATTGACTCCAGTCACAGAGAGCAAACTCTCTCGCTGTTCACACAGCTCCCCCTCTCCTGAAGATGCCTATAAACCTAACCTGGCATAACCTGAAACTAACACAGCTTTTCTTCCCATGAACCAAAACTTGCTCATACGCTAAGAAAAAGAACTTGCATGACAGTATATGTCAGCACCCCTTGATGACTCCTGCCATAATAATGTTTTAAAATAAATTTTAAAAAAACTTATCGGTGGCTTTGAAAACAAAACAGCTTGCCATTTGAGAACTGTAATAACATTCTCTCCTTTCATGAAGAAGGATCTGAAGGGCAACATGGCTCCCGAAACCAAAATTACTGAAGAGAAAAGCATTAAAAATCAGAATAGAGGGACAACAGGTGTGAAAAGCATCAGCAGAGCTGTCTCCTATATCATGGGAGGAACGAACATGTCTGAAGGTGGGTCTAGAAGTAAAGCAATCACCAGTCACAAGTATTGACCAGTTGTCTGACTATACTTGTAGTTCATTCTTAAAAATGCTGAAGAGACCAAATAAGTGCCAAATGTATTGTCTAAAGATAAAGCAGTACAATATGAAAAGGAGATATACATACCTCCTGCCAGGTAGCAAGTTCTCGCAGTGTGTTCATCTTATGCAGAAAGTGTGCTTCAAAGATATGCATTTCTGCTAGTAGTATTTCTAGTATGGCTTTACAAGTTACCAACCTCTTTACACATCACTGAACTATAAGTTTAACCCACATTTGAATGCTACATTTCACTGATGAACCATAACAGGGCTCCCTAACTGTAGTTGGTACAAAGGATTCATGAATCTTTACTTTGACAAGTTTCCTATTTTCTAATGCCAGTGCTGACTTCAGCTTTGCAAAGTTCTGTGGGATGTTTGACACGGATGAACAGAGATTGTGGGAAGAGCATAATGCATTTAATTAATGTAACCTTGCAATACTCATGTATGTAATAAACAGTATATCAATACCATCCACATAATATCTATGAAGGTGTATATTACAGCGAACATATATGTATGGGCAAACATAACCATTGTTGTTCCAGAGCTGTGGAGTGGTAATTGGTATCTTCTTATTGGCTTGATCATACATGTAGCATGCTCTTAATAAGGGGAGATATGTTGGTGCAGGTCTCTAGGGGGAGGACCAGCAGTCTTTTCATCTTACAGAGTCCTAGGATTGAGACTTGCGACACCCTTTTCTGCCTTCAGTGGTAGCCACCTCCACCGGCCAGTGAATCTAGGGGACAGAGTCATGGCTGCACCTACTCCCTGCCCCTCCCTGCCCAGGTACTCCCAAGGAGAAGCATTTGGAGCATAAATGTCATGCACTTTGGGCAGTCCTTGTGGGCTGTGAAAGGCATGGGAGAGGACAATCTTTACCCCTTCCTATAGCCCTGCAGAGTCACATTAGCCAGAGACACAACCTAGTGCTACACCCACACTAAGGTCCTTTCCTGCTGCTCTTGCTCAAGTTGAGTAGTCCTGTTAGCATCTGCAGTTTGACTTGCATAATTCCATACTCCTCAGCCTGAATAATGGTGGTATTATCGGGTCCTAAGTGGCCCAAATTGCCAACAATCAAGCACGCAGTTTGAGTGCACAAGAGCACCCATGCAACTGCATGCCTAGTCTGTGATGCTCCCCTTAAAACACAGGCTTGCCCATTTGTGCGGGCAGGTAACTGATTTGCGCACACGCACACACACACACAGACACTCATGGTAATTGAGCATGGTAGCCTCCCATATCATATCCCAGACAGGTAGACCCTCCATGATTCTTACATAGCTTCTGAGCATCTGTGACAGTCACTGCACATATGCCTGGGTTGGCTCATTGTGTCTTACATTCAGTTGACCTAAGTTACGTCAATGTACAGCCACTGCAGTAAATGAATTGGTTGTACGTGTTCACGCTGTGCACCTTGTGTTGGCAGTGCACATCCTCATCAGGAGCACTTGCACTGATTTAAGTGCCAGTGTGAGGCATTGTGAGATGGTTTCTGAAAGGCAGCAATAGTCGATTGTAAGCAACGCAGTGTCTACACTGACACTGCATCAACCTAACTACATCGATTTAAATGCTGTGCCTCTCATGGAGGTAGAGTTATTAAGTCAATGTAGTGAGCAAGTCACATCAATATCAGCTATGTTTTAGTGTAGATGCCTGCAGAGTTAGGTCAATGTATGCTGCCTTAGGTCGACCTAACTCTGTAGTGTAGACCAGACCTGATACATTTCCGTCCTCCGTTCATTGCAAAAGAGTTCTGCTTTTTTCATTATATTTTCCTAGAGACTTGTTTTGACTTTACCTAAACTCCACTGTGTAAATGAATGAGTAAGACTCTCACCACCATCTGCTATGCAACTTTGTGGACATCATAAAATAAGCCAGTTTATACAAGTATATCCCGGTGTGCTTTATAATAGAGAACTCTACCAACTGCACACTGGAGCAGTTAGCTTTTCCCATGCCAGATCTAACAGTTGTCCTAGAATGTGATAAATCTGAGATGACTTTTCCAGTCTGGCTGATACATTGTCCCAGTTCTGCAATAATTGCTTAGGACATTTTGAGAAAAGCAGAATCCCATGATTGTTTGCGTCATTTACATTGCTTGTAAGGTGTTTGGGGGCAGGGATCGTCTTTTCATTAGCTTTGTTGTCCCTGGAGACTTAACCCATAGATGTGTGTACAGCACCTAGAATAGCACGGCCCCAATCCTCACTCGATGCCTAGATGCTAAGAGGGCCAGAGAAAATGCCTTTCAGTGAGGGACTTGAAGTGAGCCATCTGTTCAGCTTATCAAAAAAGAATAAGAGGCGACTTGCTGACAGCATCCTTCACAGGGAGAAAATACTGTGCTCTTAAGGACTCTTTCAGCTGACAGAGAAGGGCAAAACAAGAACCAAAAGCTGGAAGCAGAAGCCAGACAAATTCAAATTAGAAATGAGACACAGATTTTTAACAGTGAGGATGATTAGCCATTGGAACAACTTGCCAAGGGAAATGACGGCCTCTCCATCTCTTGATGTCTTTAAGCCAAGATTGGATGCCTTTCTGGAAGATGCTTTAGTGCAGGGGTAGGCAACCTATGGCACTCTCATTGCCCAGGTCCTGGCCACCAGTCCAGGGGGCTCTGCATTTTAATTTAATTTTAAATGAAGCGTCTTAAACATTTTTAAAACCTTATTTACTTTACATACAACAATAGTTTATTTCTATATTATAGACTTATAGAAAGAGACCTTCTAAAAATGTTAAAATGTATTACTGGCACACGAAACCTTAAATTAGAGTGAATAAATGAAGACTCGGCACACCACTTCTGAAAGATTGTCGACCCCTGCTTTAGTGAAACCCATTGTTGAACTCAGTACGGGGGAGTAACAGGATGAAATCTGAAGGCCTGTGAAAGGATGTCAGACTAGATGTTCTAATGCATGGTTCTCAACTTTTCCAGACTACTGTACCCTTTCAGAAACCTGATTTGTCTTGCGTACCCCCAAGTTTCACCTCACTTAAAAACGACTTGCTTACAAAATTAGACATAGAAGTGTCCCAGCACACTGTTACTGAAAAATGGCTTCCTTTCTCATTTTTACCATGTAATTATGAAGATTAATCAATTGGAATATAAATAATGTACTTTCATCTCAGCATAGAGCATATAGAGCAGTATAAACAAGCCATTGTCTATATGAAATTTTAGTTTGTATTGATTTTGCTAGCTTGTTGTAAAACTACGCAAATATCTAGATGAGTTGATGTACTCCCTGGAAGACCTCTGTGTACCCCCAGGGATACACACACCCCGAGGGGTACACTTACCCCTGGTTGAGAACCACTGCTCTAATGGTCACTTCTGGCCTTAAAGTCTCTGAATCTATGCTACTGTGATACAAATAAAATAAGAATATCCCTCTGCCTCTTCATTCTGATGATCTTTCCTCTTTCAGATAAACCTCTAGTGTTTCAGTTTATTGACTGGATTTTGCGAGGAACATCCCAGGTGATGTGTGTCAATAACCCTCTCAGTGGGTTTCTCATGATTGCTGGATTCCTGGTCCAGAATCCCTGGTGGGCACTCACGGGCTGTTTAGGAACATCTGTCTCAACTTTAGGGGCACTTCTTCTGAGTCAGGACAGGTATGTTTATCTCTGGGGATTGTTCTTGGTGCTGACCAAATTCACATTTGAACTATGATTACTTTGGCACTAACACTCTTTGACAGTGCTAAGCAAGCAGCAGAGCTTTAGCTCAAAGAACCAGAATAAAGAATAGATGTGGACTAAAATGCAAATCACAGAGCCAAATATTTCTACTCTTTGATTTCCAATTTGAACTCTGCAGAGATATCAGGTAAAAAAGAACACTTTTTTTTTA
The DNA here is from genome assembly GCF_003597395.2 of Chelonoidis abingdonii. NCBI lineage: Eukaryota > Metazoa > Chordata > Testudines > Testudinidae > Chelonoidis > Chelonoidis abingdonii. The sequence continues at coordinate 12,889,272 of NC_133774.1, forward strand.
AAAAAAAATGGTTATTTGTGGTGGTGTTTCACACCACTGATTCTGAAATAACTTTAGAAATCTGATTTATTCTTCTCTGTTTATGCTGTTGGTTTACTTTTTATTGTCTCAGCTTGGAACATTCCAGCTGGACTATAATTCCTACTGCATTAGGAAACCCAGTTACCATTGGTTTCTACTGGCATTTTTTAATTTATTTTTATGGAAATACTTGGGTATGTCTTGGGTTTTGTTGCTGTAGATATTACCGGTTAGAAAGGCCTCCAAACATGGACAATTACAAGCTAACCTTGGGCAGATCAAGGTTTTGCTACAAGCCCCAGCTGTTTACTTGTCAGAATCACCACATTGATCATTGTTTTCCACTTATTCAGACATAGAACTTCCATAAATTACCTTACAGCTCACATACTCTTTCACAGGGGCTTGAAGGGATGTTATTATCTGGACAGTGTAATTAGGATTTTCTAATACGTTTTCAAGTGAACGTAAAGACTCATCTGTCTCCCACAGATCAGCCATAGAAACAGGACTCCATGGCTATAATGGGACCTTATTGGGATTATTCATAGCTGTGTTTTCTAACAAAGGAGACTACTATTGGTGGCTTCTGCTGCCTGTAGTTGTTACATCCATGGCATGGTAAGTTGCTCTTTGTTTTGTTTTTAATGTGCAATCCTAAATATTTTCTATTCTTAATTTGACTTTTTTACTTTTAATGACCCATATGTTATCTACTGTAGCTTACTTACATTTTTAACTAATACGACTTGAAACAAAACTGTATTTACACCTGGGCAAATAAAGCCAAAAATTTCTGCTAATGATTATTCACTTTTTGAAACTTCAGCCATGTTTGCGCTCTTTTTCAGTTCACTTTCTTCGGAGGTCAACGTGAGAGGCAATAAGACTCTTCTTAGGTCCACCCACAATCTAAGCTCTACCCACTGAAGATGTCAAAATATTACGCCATTCACAGTAACTTGTGAAGATGTTCAATATATGATCACGTGTCCTCTGTGGGGTTCCACTAGATATTGGGTTCAAGACTGCCCTTAGTAGAGCTTAGGTGCTGCACTGGATTTCTCAACTGAGTGGTGCATAGATGCCAATTCCAGTAGAGTTTGCGGATCTCCACAATACGATCATCCCCTTCATTTCTTGAGAGGATTGTTCAACAGTGAATAGTGGGCTAGGTGACATTGAAATTATTACCATTTGACTTCTTGCTCTTATATTAATGAAATATAACTGAGCAAGGATCCAGCCATTAGCCGCACCCAAACCCTGCATCTGATTGACCCAGAAGTAGGGGCAAGTTCAGGATCTGAACTTTACAGCTCGGATCCATCTCTCTTTGTTTGCACAAGCTTACATTTGTAGGTTGAATGCTATTCCCGATCAAGTCAATGACAAAACTCCCATTGACTTCAGCAGAAGCAAGATCATCCCAGTATGCTTTAGAAAATGAATGGACATTGTAGCTAGTTAATTTGGAGATAAGGGCCAGATTCTCGAAGGTATTTAGGCACATGCATCCCACCGGAGTTAGATGCCTAAATATGTTTAAGGATCTATGCCAAAGTACCATACTTTCTGCTGCTTTGCTTACTGCTAGAGGCTGCAATACCAGTCACTTCTAAGGACAAGGAAGGCTGTTTCTGTTCACTCTAGTCATTATAAACCCTAAAGGTAAAAAGAGGACACAGAAAACAACCCATATGTAACAGATGCCATCACAAGAGATGGACAGATAAATCTACAAAGAGGTTGTTCTCCTTTTGGGCTCAGCCAGTTTCAGGTGAAGATGTTTACCACCGCCCTTACTGGTATGTAGGATTTATCACTGCTGTCTGAAAGATCTTGTTGTTCTCTTTTCAGCCCCGTTCTTTCCAGTGCTTTAGACTCAGTATTTAGTAAATGTGACCTTCCTGTTCTCACCTTGCCTTTCAATATTGCTGTGTCTCTTTACTTGGCTGCCACTGGACACTACAACCTCTTCTTCCCTACGACGCTCATTCAGCCTGTAACATCAGTGCCCAACATCACTTGGTCTGAAATTGAAGTGTCACTGGTAAGGTCCACTAAAAGTAGAATCATTCCACTCCATTGCAAATAGGGTCTGGGAAAGAAGGGTATTAAAGTCTGCATAATCCCAAAACATGGAGCACAGAACTACATGAAAGGGAACTGGAATAGGTTTGGCCGGTGCCAGGAAAGGTGCCAAACTGATGGCAAAGCAAACTGATGTCTAATATTTATCTACAGATAAGGTGTATAGCATGGTCAGTGTGGCAAACTCTTTATTATGGGGCCACAGAACTGAATCGCTCCCACAATTGAAACAAAACCAGAAAACATTGAAATTCCCTATGAAAGGGCATTTAAAAAAATGCATTTATAATGTTACATCAAATAAAATTTAAAACAAAAAGTCATTTCAAAACAAAAATTAAAACATTCCATTCTAATAAAGGGAAAGTTTCAGTCTTATCAGAATACTTGTTCCCCCCACCCATTCCCAATGTTTTCCAAAATGAAATTTCATTGAAATTGACACATTCCCAGGAGAAATTTTCATTTTGGCAGAACAGCATTTTCCAACAGAAAATTAACTCTCGGAAGATTTCCAACTAGCTCTAATAAAATATGCTACATCCCCTGTCATTAACTCTGGCATGTCATGCTTTTTTTTTTGTAATTGATTTTGCAGTTGCTAAAATCCATTCCGGTGGGAATCAGTCAGCTGTTTGGTTGTGACAATCCCTGGACTGGTGGCATTTTTCTGCTTGCTGTGTTTGTAGCATCACCACTCATCTGTTTATATGCTGCAGTTGGATCAGCAGTGGGCATGCTGGCAGGTATGATATATACTTTACCCTTAGATGCTCAGCTGGTGTAAACAGACAACATTCCAAGGATTTAAGTGAAGCTCCGCCAGTTTATCCCACTGAGTGCCTGATCCTACACCTTTAGAGCTGGTTTTTTGTTTTTTTTTTAAGTCCTCCTATAGATCTACCAGCCTGATTTAACCAGCAGGGTTCTCTACCTGGTCTGACTATTTGCCAGTTGTAATGCTCATAGAATATCAGGGTTGGAAGGGACCTCAGGCGGTCATCTAGTCCAACCCCCTGCTCAGAGCAGGACCAATTCCCAGACAGATTTTTGCCCTAGCTCCCTAAGCGACCCCCTTAAAGATTGAAATCACAGCCCTGTGTTTAGCAGGCCAGTGCTTAAACCACTGAGTTATCCCTCCCCACTCAACTCTCCTACTAGAGAATATATCATGGTCTACAACGCCTCTAAACACAAGTACTGATGTGATGACTGTCATTTTGACTGACACCAGTATTGAACTGAGGTCCTGGGAGCGGAAAAACATGAGTTACTGAGCTTGGAGAAGTGAAGAGTCAAGTGGTGTAGCTGATGTGTGTAACTGTAGAGATTACAGAGACCCAGGACGCCATCGTTGGTATGAATGCAAGACCATCTTTATTTCCTGTTTACGCAGACTCTTATCTTCTTACCATATGCCCCTCAGTAGCTATCCTGAGTTACAGCTCTAAACATTAACAATGAACAGCCCAGGAACGGACTTGGCTCTTCTGTGGATCAGTTGCAGGCAGGGACACATAACACACGGGCAGGAAATAAGGGCTTGGGAAACGGAGACGCAGTTCAGTAAACAGCCTGTGTTTTTCAGGGGCAGATGAGCTGTGATCATTGAAATGCAGTCATCTCTGGGGTGGGGCAGCAGATAACTGCATAGCAGCAATGTTCAGAGTTCATATGCCTGCAGTAGGAGGCAGCCTCCCTGTGGTTGGACAGGTAGATAATGACACGAAGTGAATAGGGAACCTGTGTCCCAATGCAACCATGGGTGGATTTTAGGGGAGAGGACAGAATGGAATAACTGAAGGAGAAAGTGCTGAGGGATCTTTCATGACAATGTGAGACCAGTGAGTTGGTTATTTCTGACAGGCTACTCAGTACTTGCTGCAGCACAGCACCCTGCTGGGGCATTGGGATCAGCACTGACTGAGGAGAGAGAACCTCCTACTGAGCCCCCTATCCCACTCTCTGCAGCACAGGCCCAGCCACTGGGACCCCATTCTGCTCCCTTCAGCACAGCATAGGCACTAAGGTAGCACTGACTGTGACAGAAGTGCCCTACCCCACTCTCTGAAGCCTCTGCGGGCTTTCTGATGCCTTCTTGCTAAATTCTGAACATGCCAGAACCTGCTTAGCTTGTGAGATCCACGCCAGGGAAGTGCCTGCCTCTGAGAGCGTGTGGTTGGCTTGGCTTATAATTATTATTGCCAACTCTGAGCATATTTCCAGATGCTGGGTTTGGAATTGCCCTAAGGTCCCTGAGTCACTTCATCAAAGTCACTTGGCAATTGGGGTTCTTGTTATTTCTACTTGCCTAAGGCCACAGACAAATTAAGTACTTAGGTCATATTACTCCTAAAAATTCACCATAGACTTCTGGTGTAGCAGCCGGGTGAAGAGGAAGGGCAGGCTTTGTGGGCTGGGTTCGAGGAACATGCTGAGCTGTGTGTAGGGGGAGAGCCTAAGGCTGGGATAACAGGGGGCTGTGGATCAGCATTGAGGGGCACTGGCAGAGCTATGTGGGCAAGTAGAACTGAGGGTAGGAATAACAGGGGGCTGTATGTCAAGGCTGAGGGGCATCATTGGTGCTAGATGTGTTGGGGGAAGTCCAGCACTGGAATAACAGAGAAGTGGCATGTCAGCATTCAGGGGCATCAGCCAGGGCTGCTGGAACAATTTATATGGGGGTAGGGGTGCTGAGAGCTGTTGAACCAAACTGGAAACCCTGTATATGATGGAAACCACTTCAAGCCAGGGGGTGCAGCAGCATCCCTAGTTCCAGCATCTAGGGCATCAGCAGATCTGGTTGAGGGAGAGCTAAGGGCTGGAATACAGGGGAAGATGTGGTCAAGATTGCGGTGCATCAGCAGAGAGGAAGCCCAGGGCTGGAATAGCAGGGGGCTGTAGGTTGGGATTGAACAGGTGTCCAGTGCTTTTTTGCTTGGGGTACTTCATTTTTCCCCATTCTGTTTATTCTCCTGTTGATTCAAACAAGCGGGGTCACTTTCCCTGCATGAGTGCCCTCTGGGAAAGTCCAGCTTGGGGAGATCCCCAGGCCAGAACTGAATCTGTCACCTCTCAAACACTCTTTAAACCGGGAAGCTGTTGTCTCTCTGCACAGAGCAATGCTCAGTCCCCTGGCCCAGCATCTGCCTGTAACCCAGTGAAGCCAAGCATGGCTTGGGATCTGCTCCTCACAGCCTCTGCCCTGCTTTGCCTTGTGCTGGGCCAGGGGGAAGTCTTGTGGAAGGGTGACACAGCTTGTGCTACGCAGACACTTTAGGGCAGCTTTGACATCAGCTAGCTTGAACCCTAGGGGGTGCAGAGAGATTCTGTTTCTATCCCACAGGGCTGAGCTGGCTGCAGGGGGCACTAGGGAGAAAGCTGTGTACAGATGTCTCTCCCCACCACATTCGTCTGTCTGCCTATCTTCCTTGGTACTCCTGCATTGCACACTCAACCTGGGCTCTGACTGAGGTTTGAGCCCGCACATCCCTTCTCTGTCCACACACAGCAGTCTGACTCGGGTCAGCAAACACACTGGATTCAGGTCCTAGGACCCTGCTAGGGAAATAGGTCAGAGCCCAACTTTCCACTGTGACTTGAGTCCAAGCTCTGTTATTTTGCAGTGTGGACAGAACTCAAGCCATGGACCCAAGTCAGAAGGTCCGTGTAAAGCACAGCTATGAGACCCAGGTCTGCAATGTGGTATGTGTACTCCAAAACTGGATTGGTAATATGGATTCCGCAAGCCTGGGTCCCACAGAGCCAGCTTACAATGCAGTAAGAACATAGATTCATAGATCCTAGGACTGGAAGGGATCTCAAGAGGTCATTGAGTCCAGTCCCTTGCCCTCATGGCAGGACCAAATACTGTCTAGACCATCCCGGATAGACATTTATCTAAGCTACTCTTAAATATCTCCAGAGATGGAGATTCCACAACCTCCCTGGCAATTATTCCAGTGTTTAACCACCCTGACAGTTAGGAACTTTTTCCTAATGTCCAACCTAAATCTCCCTTGCTGCAGTTTAAGCCCATTGCTTCTTGGTCTATCCTTAGAGGCTAAGGTGAACAAGTTTTCTCCCGTTGTCACTGTGTTGGTCCCAGGATATTAGAGGGAAAAGGTGGGTGAGGTAATAAATAATAATAATAATATTTATATCACTCACCTTGTGTCTCGGGTTCAGCGCCTAACGGCACTAGTTGCTTGAAACCCTTGGTCCTCATCCAGATGTCTTCGAAATTAGGTGTTTCCAGATTGCTCTACAAATTCATGTCCCCTACCGCCTTACACCTCATCAGCTTTTTGATGTTCTGTAATTGTCAGGATAACAAAAGTATCCTCATTTTGAGGGTGGGCTTCATTTGCTATTAAAGATCCCATCACAAACAAGGAGGATTGTTTCAATTTAGACTAAAGGAAAGAATTTAAACAGGGGACCCACAGCCTATTCAGCTGTTACTAATTTTGGAGTTCATAGGAGTCTCTTGCAAGCGATACAGATGTTGCTGCAGCTGGAATTCCGAAACTGTATCCTATTGACAGGATTGGTCCATAGTAATCTTACCTCTGAGAGATTTTCATAGACTGATATGAAAGGGTATAGGTGCAGTGGGGAGGAGGTAGAAGTTTCTCCCATCAAGATGTTCCCACTGGGAACTAGCTACTTTGGGCCATCAAGATTCTCAGGTACCTGTGGCTTTTCATATGAGGTTTTGGAGAAATGAACTCAAACAGATGATTCATCTCTACTAAATTACAGAGACAAGCCTAGTGCAGACATATGTCGGCAACCTGGAAGGGAAATCCCATTTTGATTCTCTCACCTGTTGATATGTCTACAATGCCATGGATATTCCCATAGCTC
>NC_133774.1:12896487-12912737 GCF_003597395.2 Chelonoidis abingdonii
TCCTCCAAAGCAGTTGCAATCCCTGCCAGTTTGGTATCATCTGCAAACTTAATAAGCGTACTTTCTATGCCAATATCTAAGTCGTTGATGAAGATATTGAACAGAGCTGGTCCCAGAACAAATCCCTGTGGAACCCCACTTGTTATACCTTTCCAGCAGGATTGGGAACCATTAATAACAACTCTCTGAGTATGGTTATCCATACCCTCTATGTCCTTTCCAAATTCCACCCCACAGTGGGTCCTTCAATGCCACTGGCTGTGCATTCTGGTGTGCATTCTGTGTAATCCAATGTGAGTCTGAGACACACACACACACACCCTTATATGCCCTGATTTACATACGCACACCCAAGGTCATCAGCAGGGAGCACAACCTGGGGACCTACAGCACCACAGCAGAGACCTCTGTCACTTGAATTAAAGAAAGACCTCTGTTAGCGAGCAACAGTGATAGGGCTGTTATCCGATGAGGAGCAGTCACTGGGAGGGGGACTGAGTGTGCCTATGCTCACATGCACAAACACATTAGAGGGGTAGAGGATTCTGTGTGTCTGTAATAATCATCCCACCCACTAGAGGAGTGTGGGTGTGAGGGGGGTGGGTGTGTGCAATGCTAGCTGCTAGAGGGCTCTGTGTGCCTATATTGCCCAACCTTAGTGCTGACATCTTCACCTGAATCCCAGTACTGACACACCAGCCCTAACAATGACTCCCTCGCCCATCCCCCACTCTAACCCCGCCCTCTAGTGCTAGTTGCCGAACTAGGGTTGCCAGGCATCCAGTTTTCAACAGCACACCTGGTCGAAAAGGGATGCTCCCCGACCCAGTGAAAATGAACAAGTGAGGATGGAGGAGCGTGAGTGACAGAGGGAGCGGGAAAGAGAGAGAGAGCAGGGCAGGGTCTTGGAGAAGGAGCATGGCAAGGGTGTTTGGTCAGAAAGTTGGCAACCCTAGCCCAAACCCTGTTGCAGAACTCTGACCCCATTACTCCCATGCTGATGCCTGGACGTTAATGCTAGCCTTCTAACCCTAAGAGTGCCTCTCCATTGCAACTAGGGTGTGCATGGCAGCTTCAGTAGCCGTACTCACGCTGTTACACCTATTCAGCTATAAGGTTTCGACACAACAGTTATACTTTCATAATTCAGGACACACACGTTGAAAAACGTTCCCCTCTGATCTTCTGGCTGAGTTGACATCTCAGTCTTAATTGTGTGGCCATGGTACTGTCGGGAGTATTACCTGGCCTCTTGGGAGCTTGAGAAAAACTGCACCAGCTCAGTTCTTTCAAACACTTCAGAACTCTGCCAGCAAACGAAGTCTGGGGATCTCCACAGCTAGCAGCATTCCAGCCCTTGGGTCAATTGCAGACTGCTCCTCTTAGGGTATGTCCACATTGCGATTAAAAACAGCAGGCCCGTGTCAGCTGACTCGGGCTCTTGGGGCTTGGGCTAAGGGGCTGCTTAATTGCAATGTAGACGTTGGCTCAGGCTCTCAGATCCCATGAGTTTCCCTGCCCTGGTCTCTGCACAAGTGCAGCTAAGAGCCATGTTCCCTCCCCATTGCTTCTCTCCCTTTCTTTGTGCCAAAGCCAAATGCCGCAGTATAAAGCATGTGTGTCACATCAACACCAGTGACCATTAGTCTCATAAATGGTTAATTGAACCATCAAGAGATGCACACATCTGAACTGGGTAACTCTGTTATCTTCATGCTCCAACCCTTGTTTTTCCTTCCATCTCATCCTTATTGTTTGTTACCTCTTGGCATTGTGGCATGTCTAAAAGTCAGGCCCCAATGTTGCACACACTTATACCAGCATGGAAGCCCACTGACTACATGATCTGACTTAGGGCTTGGCTCACCCTTACCTTATAATTTGCATAGATGGTGACTCCAGTGCTTCCCAGGCCAGATATCTCCTTCTGCTCATGGCTTTTTACATTCACTTTTCCCTGGGGCAAATCACCGACCTGTTACTAGAGTTCCGTATAAAATATGTCTACACTACCTGGATTGGTGGGTAGTGATCAATCTATTGAAGATTGATTTTATCACGTTTAGTGTAGACATGATAAAATCGATCCCTGATCACTCTGCCTTCAACTCCAGAACTCCACCATGGCGAGAGGCGGAAGCGGAGTCAATGGGGGAGTGGCAGCAGTCAACTCACTGCTGTCCTCATGGCCAGGTAAATCGACCTAAGATACGCCAATTTCAGCTATGCTATTTGCGTAACTGAAGTTGCATATCTTAGGTCGACTCCCCCCACAGTGTAGACCTAGCCAAAGACAGGCATATATATAGGCATACATCGTAGATAGCTAATATAAAAAGTGCCATCTACCAGCATGGAAGATTAGGTAACATTACTCATCAGTTGGTAGGTTTGATAAAGCCGTTGTTGTTGCACACTATGAAAGGGTTCCCACATGCAAGAAGCATGGAGATGCTCAGGTCTTTGGTGCTCAGAAAACCTGTGATCAGCAGAAATGCTTCCTTGGAACAAAGGCAAAAATTACAAACATCAGCCGCAACTCTCCCTTTCCCCTACCCAATGGTAATAAATCAATTAACAGCTGGTTTTAAAAATTCTCCTACAGAGTTTGCAACCTATATATTGCAACATTCTATTCTATTGTATTCTGTATAGGTTCTTATATCACCCTCACTGCTGTAGTATCTACACATCTTCCAGTAGTGCAGTAAGTGATATGGCTAATATCTCGCATATGATTCAGCTCTCCCCGCCTACATCCCTCCTGGGGGGAGAATTGTGTGTGAAGTGCAGTTTGGTTTTGTAAATGTCCACACTGCTCTACACTGGTGTTAGAGAAGGCTGGTCAAAGAACTACACCTTTGGATTTTAAGCTGGTGATGTCAGAGATGGAATTCATATTTGTCCTTAGCTCCTATGCTCATATTTAACCTCTCTAACCAGTCAGTGACAGACTGGAAGGTGGCAATTTTGCAACCAAAAAACTTCAAAAACAGACTCCAAAGAGAGACTGCTGAACTCGAATTAATATGCAAATTAGATACAATTAACTCAAGCCTAAAAAGAGACTGGGAATGGTTGGGTCATTACACTAATTGAATTTATTTCCCTCTGCTAAGTTCTTCTCACACCTTCTATGAGTCATCTTAATTATCACTTCAAAAAAATTTTTTCTCCTGCTAATGATAGCTCATCTCAGTTGACTAGACTCTTCCTGTTGGTATGCATACTTCCACCTTTTCATGTTCTCTGTATGTATAAATATCTCCTGTCTGTGTGCTCCATTCTATGCATCTGAAGAAGTGAGCTGTAGCTCGCAAAAGCTCATGCTGAAATGAATTCGTTAGTCTCTAAGGTGCCACAAGTACTCCTGTTCTTTTTAAAGTGAAACTGATCATCAATCTATTTTAATTACCTATGCAATATGTAGTGCAAGGAGTAAACGTGCAGCAGAAAGAGTGGCCGGCCATTAGAAGTTTGAATGCTTTGAAAGTCAGCACTAGTAACAAAGAGAAAGAAACCAGTTCTGTTAATGAGTGATTTTTTTTTTAATGCAAGTTTCCCTTGATGTGTCTCCCTTCCTTTACAGGCTTGACTGCTGCAGCACCCTTTGCTGAGATCTACTCTGGCTTTTGGGGCTACAACAGCGTCCTCTCCTGCATTGCAATAGGAGGCATGTTCTACGCTCCTACATGGCAGACCCACTTGCTAGCAGTGGCCTGCGGTATGCCTGCTACCATCCTTCATTTTGAATGCACCTAGCGCTTGTGAAAGATGATAGATGTGTGACTAGGGTGACCAGATGTCCCAATTTTATAGAGACAGTCCCAATTTTGGGGTCTTTTTCTTATATAGGCTTCTATAACCCCCACCCCCACCCCATTTCCCAATTTTTTACATTTGCTGTCTGGTCGCCCTGTGTGTGACCCCAGAGAATGATTGATTAGGTAGGGTTAAAATATGCCATTTGGGCACCAACCCATGTTTTTCAGGGGGGAGGGAAGATCCACACCCTGAAAAGTCACCTCAGGGAGAGACCATGCTTCAGGGAAGTTCAATCTCATCCCAAGCTTCCCACTGCACAGGGTGCATGTGCACAGCAGCCTGTTCCCACAGCATGCCAGTCATGCTCCTTGGGCAGTGCTGGTCAGAAAATAGGGGGGGTTCCTCAGAAAATGTTGACTTTTCAGTGAAATATCAAAATATATTTTGGCCCAAAACTGAAATATTTTAATTAAAAATGGCACCACCATGCCCCATGGGAATTGCAGCTTAGTTGCCTCATGCTCTATAGGCCTGGACTACATGTCCCATGAGGCACCACTTTCTCCCATGTTGGTGAGGGGAAAAGGTGAATCATAGTGGTCATGACACTTCATGGAAGACATAGTCACTGCGAGAGGAGAATGGGAGCAAAAGGCACCCACACTATGGCTTCCATTAGGCACAGCAGCGCCATTCTGAATGAAAACATTTCCATTTTCAGTGAAAACTGTAAACTTTTCTGATTTTAGGCATTCCATTTTTCAACTAAGTGTCGAAATTTCCCATACAGAGCAGGTGCTCTTCACAAAAAAATCAATTGAGTCAAAACCCCAAATTTCTTTTGGAAAACACTTTCGACAGGAAATTTTCAATCAGCCTTATCTATACAAGGTGTAGAGAGAAGGGGCAGATCTATGGGCTTACCTCCTCATCCCCTTTGGGAGAAATTCATACACCGAGCAGTTTTAAACCAGTTTTTCATTCTGTAAGCTCCCTTTCATGCTCACATACAACATGACAGGATGCAAGGTAGGCACAGGAATGTGTCCTCCATCAGCGATGAATAGAAGTTACGGGCATGATACAGGAATCACTCTATGGCCTGTTATGTAGGAGGTCTGACTAGATGAACATAATGGTCCCTTCTGGCCTTAGGCTATGTCTACACTACAGCCTATGTTGGCAAACTTATGTCACTCAGGGGTGTGAATATTCAGCCCCCTGAGCCACATAAGTGACACCGACATAAGCACTCGTGTGCACAGCACTATATTGTCAGGAGAGTTTCTCCTGCTGATATAGCTTCTGCCACTTCCAGAGGTGGGTATTTTTAAGCAAATGGAGAGCTCTCTCCCGTCGGCATAGAGCGTCCTCACCGGATGTGCTGCAGCGGCGCCGCTGTATCGGTACAGCTGGGCTCCTGCAGCGTTGTACGTATAGACAAACCCCTTAAAATCTCTGAATACCAGACATTTGTGCCTGGCATTGATCCATAGAAAAAACAAGGATGTATGTCTGTGTATCTATAAGGAGGTGCAATCAGGGGATCTGGGATTGTGGTGTAATTTTTGCAGCTGTCTAATGCTGCGAGCAAACACATTTTAACCTGAAGTTTCCTTTGTCCTTTTCACAGCCTTCTTTTGTGCCTATCTGGGAGCAGCACTTGCTAATTTCCTCTCTGTGGTAGGTATTTTTTTAGTGTTATTTTCCAATTTTCAGTTCCCAGGACTGTTCTGAGGCTGCCAGCAAGTATGAGATATGGACACTAGAGAGGCAAGGTGGGTGAAGCAATATCTTTTATTGGACCAATTTCTCTTGGTGAGAGACAAGCTTTTGAGCCACACAGAGCTCTTCTTCAGGTCTGGGAAAGGTACTCAGGTCAGGTCTACACTTAAACACTGCATCAGCACAGCTAGAACACTTTAATGAAGGCCCTCTAAGCCAAGCTTCTCCCACTGGCTTAGTTAATCCTCCTCCACGCAAGGTGGTAGCTATGTCAAGAGAACAGGGCCGGCTCCAGGCACGGCCGGCTCCAGGCACCAGCTCAGCAAGCAGGTGCTTGGGGCAGCCAAGGGGAAGGGGCAGCACATCGGGCTCTTCGGTGGCAATTCGGTGGCGGGTCCCTCAGTCCCTCTCAGAGGGAAGGACCTGCCGCTGAAGTGTCGCCAAAGAAGAAAGAGGCGTGGTGGAGCTGCCGCTGATCGCGATCACAGCTTTTTCTTTTTTCTTTTTTTTCCTCCACTTGGGGTGGCAAAATCCCTGGAGCCAGCCCTGCAAGAGAAGATATTCTCCTGCCAACATAGCACTGTCTACACTGGCACTTAGATTGGTATAACAGTGTCATTCAGGAACTTGGATTATTCAAACCCTGGAGCAACATAGGTATACCCAAGTAATTTTGTAGTGTAGACAGGACCGGCTCCAGGTTTTCTGCTACACTTCGGCAGCAGCTCAAAGAGGAAGAGAGATACTGAGGGACCCGCTGCCGAATTCCCACCGAAGACCCAGCTGTGCCACCCCAATAGCAGATGGAGTGCTGCCCCTTTGTAATGGCCACCACAAGCACCTGCTTCCTTAGCTGGTGCCTGGAGCCAGTCCTGAGTGAAGACCAGGGCTCAGAGTGTCACTGCCAAATACAAATTCAAATAGATAGCTTAGCATAAGTAGTTATCACATATTCTAAGGATCTAGTCAAGGTGAAGTGGCCTGTTAGCACTCCTGAAGTCATAGGACAAAATGGGAGTTAGTGACTTAGAGATTGTTGTAATAAGCCATAAATCCAGTTTCATACAACGTTGGAACAAGAGTCTATTAGGAGCTGGATGAGACAGCCAACTCATTTCACATTGGACACTGAGCAGCCATTTGGTCAACAGAATCCTAAGGCTCTGTAGCCCATCATATAGCCTGTATGCTACAGTCTGTGTGTGTGTGTGTGCGCGTGCACGCACACACATCTCCCTCCCTCCCTCCCTACCTATTTAAAAACAGGCTTGTTTTGAAGCTCCATGGTTCTTTGCTTTGCATCTATCTAATGTTGAAGAATTAAGAAAATAGAATGGTCAAAATTGTGAATGCAATGATCAAGATCCTTTTTCTTTCAGTTTGGATTACCAGCCTGCACCTGGCCTTTCTGCTTCTCCACATTTCTCTTCCTGCTACTAACTACAGACAACTCAGCCATCTACAAGCTGCCACTCTGCAAAGTCACTTACCCAGAAGCCAACCGTGTCTATTACCTGGCAGTGGAAAGAAATAGGAAGGCAACAGTGATGACAAAACAGCAGTCTAACATGGCTTCCTAATGCAGTTTCATAGCTCTGCTCCCAATATATGAACTAAATCCTCCTTGGGACATTTCTAATCAAAACAATACTGCATTTTGTTCACTGAAGATGATGATTTTCTTTTGTGTATCATGAAATGGATGTACTGTAAGTTCTGAATTGAAATGGATTTCATTTTAGAATTAAGCTGTCTTGCTGTTCGCTGAGCCTTTACACACTCATTTCCTATAACACGGAGAGTGGTAAGAATGGCTGAGTTATTGGAATGCTGATTAACTGCTGACCCAGAACGTTCAGTCTGCATCATGCATGGAGATAGGTGATGCTGAATGGATCTGTACTAGGTTGAGATTAGCTTTTGTGGATGCAAGCATTTGAGCATAGAAATGGCTGAAATAGCCCAAAGATCCACTGGTCTCAGGGGATGATGTAAAGCTCTTGCCTTTCTGAGGTAGAGCAGTAAAATAGAAAATCTTCCCTAGAACCGAAAGGACAGGGGTGATGCTGTCTGATTGAATATGACCATTTGTATTATTGATATTGCCACTGTTATGCAGTTGCAGCAAATCTTGTACAAAGTATGTCATGTAAGGTGTCAATGGAAAAGTTATGATTTGCTAAGTATGAATATCCTGTTTATATGCATGTATCAGTGCCTTAACAAGGGCGAGGCACTTGCCTCAGGCACGCAAAGTGGAGAGGCGCAGCTCTACCGCGATCGGCGACGCTTCAGCGGTAGCTCTACCGCCGCCGCTTCTTCGGTGGCAATTCGGTGGCGGGTCCTTCTCTCCGAGAGGGACTCAGGGACCCACCGCCGAATTGCTGCCGAAGAATGAATGAAGCAGCGGTGGCAATTCAGAGGCAGGTCCTTCTCTCTGACAGGGACTCAGAGACTCTCCGCTGAATTGCCGCCAAAGAGCCTGGAGCCAGCCCTTGCCTCGGGTGCAAAAATTCCTTGTTACGGCTCTGGCGTGTATCATCTTTGTATTTGAAGTTGTGAACATTGGCTGTGTACTAGCA
The DNA here is from genome assembly GCF_003597395.2 of Chelonoidis abingdonii. Taxonomy (NCBI): domain Eukaryota; kingdom Metazoa; phylum Chordata; order Testudines; family Testudinidae; genus Chelonoidis; species Chelonoidis abingdonii. The sequence goes on from NC_133774.1 coordinate 12,904,560, forward strand.
TTATACGCATGGATTGTATTCCTGGGTAACACCCACCTGGTAAAATTTACATTAAGGCCAGACAGCTATGTATTGAGGGCGCATCGAGAACACTTAGCTCTCATAGTGGCCCATAGAAGAAACTCATTCTACCCAGATAGCTCTTCCTGTGGATACCTCAGACTCCAAGGGACCAATGGCCATCCCTTGTCAGTCATCAAGCCATGTAAGGAAATGTGATATGCTCATGTGACCTGGGACTCCATCTTGGGCCAGTAACTTTCCACAAACAAAGGCTGTGAGCTTTGTTTGAGACAGTAAATTTCCAGATACATGGCAAAAGATTTAAAAGACCCCTGAGATATCTCCATTTTGCCTCTTTTCCTGTCCTGATTCTATGGATGTACAACAAAAAGGAGCATTTTGAACTATGAACTGAGGACCTTCTTATCAGAGAGACTTTACAAGCCTGCTACAAACCTGATGTAACAACTTCGCAATCATTTTTATGTATGTGGTCTATTAACCATTACTAACTCTCTTCCTTTTTTATTAAACCTTTAGTTTTTAGCAGCAAAGAATCCTGTGGCACCTTATAGACTAACAGATGTTTTGGAGCATGAGCTTTCGTGGGTGAATACCCACTTCGTCATATACATGTAGTGGAAATTTCCAGGGGCAGGTATATAGATGCAAGCAAGCTAGAGATAACGAGGTTAGTTCAGTCAGGGAGGATGAGGGCCTTTTCTAGCAGTTGAGGTGTGAAAACCAAGGGAAGAGAAACTGGTTTTGTAGTTGGCAATGTGAATGGCTTGCCAACTACAAAACCAGTTTCTCCTCCCTTGGTTTTAACACCTCAACTGCTAGAACAGGGCCTCATCCTCCTTGACTGAACTAACCTCGTTATCTTTAGCTTGCTTGCATATATATACCTGCCCCTGGAAATTTCCACTACATGCATCTGATGAAGTGGGTATTCACCCACGAAAGCTCTATGCTCCAAAACGTCTGTTAGTCTATAAGGTGCCACAGGATTCTTTGTTGCTTTTACAGATCCAGACTAACACAGCTATCCCTCTGATACTTTAGTTTTTAGTTATAAAGGATTGGCAACAGCTTGATTATTGGGTAAGATCTGAGTTATATATTGACCTGGCTAAATGGCCGATTTCTTGGGATTAGAGTATAGGCACCGACTCTGTGGATGGTCCAGGGCTCAAGGAAAAAAAATAGTGGATGCTCAGTACCCACCAGCCATGGCTGCTCACTGGTGCCGCTGATCAGCTGTTTGGCAGCTGCACTCTGGGTAAGGCAGAGAGCAGTGGGTGGGGGGCAACAGGGGGAAGGGACAGAGTAGTGGTGGGATTCACAGTGGATGGAGCTTAAACACCCACTGGAAAAAATAAAAGTCAGCACCTATGGATTAGGACTATATATTTGATTAAATTTGTTTTTAGTTACCACTCATCATAGAGTCCAGTGTCTGGCTGGTGAGTCAAGAGCAGGAATATCTAAGGAGACTGCATTTTTGGCTTCTTGTTAACCAGTGTGGTGAGAGAGACGTTAACTTTTGTTACAGGTTTGGTATAATCTAATGCTAGAATAACCACCGGTTTGAGGTGAATCTGCCCTATTTCTCAGTGGTTTGTCCTGAATTTGGCATTCTCAGCTGTAATCCAGTGAGGCTCTGTGATGAGGGGCATTGAATTCGCAATTCAGAGTTACTTGAGTTGGTGTTTCTGGTTCGGTCCCATTCTTAATAAAAAAACCCAGCTCCACATAGTTCCTCTTTGTAGCCTAGTGGGCGATCTTACCTGTATTATATTCATTGCTTTGTTATTCTGCTTTATTATATTTAGTAGTAAAGCAAGGATCCTACAGGCTTTCATCTGTAAGATTTGGCTTTAGCGGATAGTGTGAGACTTGAGGTCTATAACCTTTAGAATAGATAAATTTAAGTAACTCCTGAGTTATAGGGAATGGAAAGAGGGGGAATTCTGTCCAGAATACCAACATCAGCCATACACAGAACATAGCTGACACCAGGATCTGGAAGGTTCCGGACAGAATGTCAGACTGCAAAGGGCCCATGTCCACTAATTGACATGTATGCTAATAGGGTAACATCGTACATATACTAACCTATAGAAAACTGACACCTTAAGGGGAGAAAATACAAATAAGGACTCTATTGAATATACATTGGACATGGTAACATCAGCATAACCTATTATAAAAAGTAACGTCCCAGGGGTAGCAAGGAGAGAGATGTAGACCTTGGGAGGGGCCAAAATAATGGCCACCGGGGAAGATGAGGACGGTGACGGTAATAAAAAAGATCTGGGTTAATATTCCAGGGTGTAAGTATGGCCATCCAAATGTACTTTCTGTATTCTCTCTGTCCACTTTGTTAAGTTTAAGTGTGTGTATAACTTTACTAAATTATTAATAAATCATATCTTTATAAAGAGTTCCTATAATGTAAGTATCAGAGGGGTAGCCGTGTCAGTCTGGATCTGTAAAAAGCAACAAAGAGTCCTGTGGCACCTTATATACTAACAAATGTATTGGAGCATAAACTTTCGTGGGTGAATACCCACTTCATCAGATGCATCATGCATCCGACAAAGTGGGTATTCACCCACGAAAGCTCATGCTCCAATACATTTGTTAGTCCATAAGGTGCCATAGGACTCTTTGTTGCTTTGTATAATGTAAGTGTTGCACCTGTGCACGTCGGGGTTCCAAAATTATATGGTAATTTTACAATAATCTAACTTGGCCTAATCTTGGGACAACATCCAGTTAATCCTCAAATTACAGCTGTATACATCCAACTTTGTATACACCCAATTATATACACCCAACTTTGGATCAGGCTACAGCTGGCACCCCAGATGGGACTTTTGGTGTTTCCACTCTGTGTTTGGGGATGTTTGAATCTGGTGTTTTTGTTCTGGCTCATCTAGAGCTTCGAGTGACTGGGATAATGGGCATCCTGAAGATTCTGACTAGAGCAAAGGAGAATGACATTAACAAACACTGGCTTCTGAGACTAGCATTCCTGAAATGAAGACATGCCTGATCTGAGGACCTAGTCGCATTGGTTGAGCTGGTCCTCAGTCACAGATAGCCAAAAAAGGAATGTGAAGAACAGGGGATTTTAAGGCATCTGAGGGAAAACAGCATTTTACCCAGGCCCCATGCATTCCAGCCACACGGCTTTTACCTCATGCAGTACAAGCTCGTGCACTAAGCTCCAGAGGTCCAAAGTTTGATCCTGCCCACCAACAACTGGGGTCTGTTGGTGTTATAAACACACACACAGCAGAAGAATACAATGAATACTGGAAAGGGAAATATTTATTTACAGAGGAATGGATGAAGAAAAACAGCAGGGGAAAGATGGGGTGGTTGGTAAAACAGGGTTACATTCAGCACAAGGTCTGAAAAGGCAGACACTGAGCAATGCATCTGCACTCAGAGTTCAGGAGTCCTCCATAAAGTCCCAGTCCAGTGGTGTGTCTTGGGTGCTTCTGGTCATCTTCAGCGCCAGGAATCGTTCCCCAACAAACCCCTCCTTTGCCCTCTTCTACTGTTCTCTGCAAAGCTACACATGACAACCTTCCCATTAGCTACAGCCTCCCTCTTTAATCCCAGTGCAAAGTCACAAGCCCCAGTACTCATGGCCCCATATAGCACTGGGCAGCTGTGATAGTGGGTCCAGCTCCGGTGTGTCATTCTTGAGTGATTCCTCCTTGGCACGATGCTCCTCCTGGCTCCAGGTGATCCTGTCGGCCACTATGTCCCTCCCAGGTAGGGTTACCACCTTTGAAATGCAAAAATACCCAGCACACCCGCCCTCCTCAAGGCAAGTCCGAGGCAACCCGAACTACAAGGCAACTCCTCAACCCCCATCTTCAACAGCCACTTAGAGTATCTAGAGAGATAGCACATGTAGATAAGATTGACCACATCAATGATAACTCACCGGGGTATGTTTTATCAGCACATTTTTCCATCTAGGCTTTGTAGTCTGGTTTTTTTAACCAGTTGTCACTGAATGGGCAGTTTCTGATGCAAGCTTTTTTTCCAAGGGTCTAGTAGGATCACTGGCACCATAGCACTGCTCTTCTATTATTTAATATGCCTTGCACATGTCCTCACACTCACACGACCGTCTCTCACCACACATGCAGTGCGCTTGCCTGTTGTTGGGCAGCCAGCTGCTGTATTTTCAACCGTTTTGATCTGGTTCTCACTTAAACTGTGGAAGTAGGAACTGCAGCATCTTTAGCTGGACACGGAAACTTTTAACATTAGCTATCTCAGTGTATTGTGATAATAACGCAAATCCTTACACCCATATTAAAAAAAAACTGCAGAGTAAATCATTTTCCTTGCAACTGCAAATCCAGAATAAAACCAGCTACACACACACTCTCTCTCTCTCTTTCTCTCTCTAAGAAGCAGCACTTCCTCCCCTCATGGTTTAAATGGGCCATGCTTGCTAAACCCCCAAAGGGTTACAGAAACAGTCATCCATAGGGAAATCCTGTCACCAATCCCGGAGCAGGTGTTCTCTGCTTGGCTTGGTGTCTTTAGAAGGTACAGAGAAAGCAGGACTGAGACCTAGATCCTCAAAGGGCTTTAGTCACCTATTTGAGGATTTAGGCCAATGTTTAAGTCTCTACCAAATTCACGGCTGTGAAATCTGGTCTCCGCTGTGAAATCTGGTCTTTTGTGTGTGTTTACCCAACATTATGCAGATTTCAAGCGGGAGACAAGTGTTTCTCCAACTGGAGGTCCAAAGTGTCACAGGAGGGTCACAAGGTTATTGTAGGGGTAGGAGGGTTGTGGGTATTAGCACTCTTACTTCTGCCTGCCTTCAGAGCTGGGCGACCGGTTCTGAAGGCAGCAGCTGTTGGCTGGGCGCTCAGTTTTGACGGCAGCATCCCACCAGCTGCAGAGTAGAAGCAATGGTGGCAATACTATATCATGACATCCTTACTTCTGCGCTGCTGCCTTCAGGGCTGGGCACCCAGAGAGCGGCAGCTGCTGAATGAGGGCCCAGCTATGCAGGCAGCAGCCCAGAAGTAAGGATGACACTCCCGTACCGTACTGTACCATACCAGGCCATCCTTATGTCTGTGCTGCTGCCTTTAGAGCTGGGCAGCCGGAGAGTGGCGGCTGCTGACTCAGGGCCCAGCTCTGCAGGCAGCAGCACAGAAATAAGGGTGACACTCCCGTACCGTACCATACCAGGCCATCCTTACTTTTGAGTTGTTGCTGGTGGTGGCGCTGCCTTCAGAGCTGGGCTCCCGACCAGCAGCTGCTGCTTTCCTTTTGCCCAACTCTGAAGGCTCTGCACCAGCAGCAGTGCAGAAGTAAAGGTGGCAGTATGGTGACCTTCCTCTAATAGCTTTGTGATTTCCCTCCCCCCAAAAAACCCTCTTTCGGGTCGGGACCCCCCCTCCATGGTTACACCACCATGAAATTTCAGATTTAAACTTCTGAAATAACAAAATTTACTATTTTAAACATTCTATTACCATGAAATTGACCAAAATGGATTGTGAATACCTATGTGATGAGGTCTTAGCCTAACCAAGGGGGCACATTGACTCAGACAAGACCAACCCCATGTAAATTGTCTTTGGAAAGTGTAAGGAGGACTCAGACCCCCATGTTTCTGCTACATCAGTCCCCCACCCTCCCATGAGCTGCTTGTCCTGCTGTCCCATCCCTTTGAGGAGTAAATTGCTCACAGCTGGGCCAACAAACAGCCATTCACACTCATTGGGCCCCTACATGACTTAGGTCTGGTCTACACTGCAGAGTGAGGGTGACGCAGCTGTGGAACTCTGGGGGTGGGCTTCAACCCCACCCCCATTTCAGCAGAAGGCTCAAACTGTAGGCTTGAGTCCCCACCCACCCCAGCTTCAGCTGCAGGGCTACTGGGGTGGCCTTAACCCCCTGCAACTCCCCTCCCGGCTCCAGCCTTGGGACTCTGGCTCTGGCAGCAGGGCTTCAGACGGTGCCATGGTCAAGAGGCAAGAAGCGGGGTGAGTCAGAAGCAACGGGAAGGTCCCTCAAAGTGGGGGGGCACTGGTACTTGACCTGTTCCGCCCCCCTGCATCACTGTTTCTACCTGAGGCCCTACCTCCCACACCACCCATTCTCCCAAGGCCCCACGCCCGCACTGCCACTTCCCCACAAGACTCCATGCCCACACTGCCTCTCCTCCGCAAGGCCTCACACCCACACTGCCACTTCCCCCAAGGCCCCACACCAGCACTGCCACTTCCCCACAAGGCTCCATGCCCGCACTGCCTCTCCCCCCTAAAGCCCCACGCCTGCACTGCCACTTCCCCCAAGGCCCACGCCCGCACTGCCTCTCCCCCCTAAAACCCCACGCCTGCACTGCCTTTTCCCCCAAGGCCCCACGCCTGCACTACCTCTCCCCCCCAAGACCCCAGCCCCCTACTCGTTCCTCTCTGCCCACCCCTGTCACTCACTCTTATGGCTGATAAAAAGTGATGGCACCACAGTCCCCTGCCCGCCCCTGTTCTGGTGAGCCTGTGCTGCGAGGCCATGGAAGGGAGCTCAGGACAATGGTGGGGAACAGCAGGGCCCAGGATAGTGATGGAGGGGCTGGTGGGAGGCAGGAGAGGGCTAGGGGGATCTGTTGGGGGAAGCAGGGGCCAGGGGCACCAACATATAACTGTAACGTATTGTTGTTATTGAGTCTGTAAAAAAAACAACCTACATAAACACTGGCAGATTAGCCACTGGGCTAACAGGACCCATGCCCAGTGGCCCAAGCCAATTGGGCTGCCACTGGAAAAATGGTCATGCCCATGTCCTGACCATCCAGTGCTCCTGCTGGGGAGTGGGAGAAGCCTCCATGCCGCAACCCTGCTTCTGACCTTATTTCCCGGCAGGAGCTCTGGGGGATGGAGTAGAGACCACAGCTTGAAGGGATGGGAGCGGGGGGCCTCCACTTCCTCTGGTCCAGGGCCCCAAAAACCTCTAATCTGCCTCTGTACCTAAATAAAGTACGAGTTGGCCATGTCTGTGTGCATTTTTGTTTTGTTTTGTTTGTCCTAAAGTTAAATTAAGTATTTTAGAAAAAGTTGTCAGAGCGGCCACCAGCAAGAGTTGGTGGCCATACTCTGAGGCCACCAAAAATTTTGTTCTGTGACCTCCTGGTCTCAACAAATCCAAGACTGCCAGTCTCCTTTTGTAAACCTCCAGTGAAGGAGCATCCACAGCCTCCCAAGGCATCTGTTCCATTGTCCTACTGTTCTTACAGAGAGGAAGTGCTTCCTGTCATTTAGTCTAAATCTGCTATGCTGTAGTTTGAACCCATTGCCTCTTGTCCTGCCCTCTGTGGCAAAAGAGACCACCTTTTCTCCATGTTTATGGCAGCCTTTCAAGTATCTGAAGTCTGCTATGAGCCTGTTCCCCTTAATTGTCTCTTTTACAAACAAAATACACCAAGTTCCTTCAGCCAAGATGTTATTTCAAACTCACTTCCACCACTCCCATGAGACACCTCACTTGGGATGATAAAAAGCAGGCTGATAATTGTTCACACAGCCCCTGTAAGAAGTTAGAGCAATTCAGTAGGGCCTGTGCCAAGGAATATGTATGCACGGGAATTGTGGCTATGCCAAGAATGACATACCAGCATTTACACATCCACGCACCAAAGGATTTCACAATGGCTCATGTTGTTATTTTTGGAATATGCCACCAGAGAGAGCCAAAACATCAGAGAATAACAAGACTACCTTAAGGTTGGTATTATTTTTAACTACACTAGAGCCTCCGGAATGGAGGGTATTGGTAACTCTGAAATGTCCCTAACTCTGAACAAAACATTATGTTGGTTCTTTCAAAGGTTGCAACTGAACGTTGACTTAGTACTGTTTTGACTCTTTGCTATGCAGAAGTATGGTGACCAGAAAGCAAGTGTGAAAAATCAGGCCAGGAGGTGGGGGGGTAACAGGAGCCTATATCAGAAAAAGACTCCAAAATCGAGACTGTCCCTATAAAATCGTGACATCTGATCACCCCATGCAGAAGAACAAAGCTGCTTTTAACCATCTTTATTCAAATAAAACAAGCACAGAAACAGTTTCCTTACCTTGGCAAATCTTTTATTTAAACTGTCCCTTACATTTAACACACTAC
>NC_133774.1:12912809-12965319 GCF_003597395.2 Chelonoidis abingdonii
GGGGGGGAGGGGGAGGGGGTGTCTCTGCTGGTGCCTGATTGCATATTTCCGGTTCCTAGTGAGGTGTGTGGTTGACCAAGCCATCCATAACTCTGGTGTTCACAAGTGAGGGTCTCCTCTACAGAAGAAATTAAAGTGCAATGCCACACTAATGACCTCCAGGGTTTTCACATCCATTGAAGCTCTTCCCTGCACACACTGAGCAACAGACGGAGGGGGTTTTAGTATGACGCGCCCCACTGCACCTAAGCAAGTCATGCAGAATTGAAGTTACAGCTGCACAAGCTTTGTGCTCCATTGAGAAACACACTAAAATAGAGACACCAAGACCCTAGCAAGCTGCTACAATTACCCAACTTGCAATATGGCCTAATGGGATAAAGGACTATAGTGAATGACCTATAACTGATTGTTTTATTGTTCATATAGTGAATATGTTGCTTAAGGAAAATATCAGCTTTGCAGCCTTTGAATCCACATATAAGCTAGACTCCAGCAGTGCCAAACATCGCCCCAACTGCCATGCTGCCTTCTCCCTGCCATTTGTCATCCCATCCTTGCCTGAAACTGTCTCCACAGAGCTCAGTATAGAGGGGTTGCTGCCTGTGCACACAGGACAGAAATGATCCAGCAGATTGCCAAGGAGAATTTTATTATGGGCCAGTTTCAAGGGATGGATTCTCCGTCCCTTTAACAGCAGATTACGAACACTTCCACTGTATATAAATAAAGCACTATTCCCCTCAACAAACACATGCAGGATTGTGACAGACCTGTTGTGTGCACTTTTTCACTCGATATCTGATGTGCTCCTAAACAGAAATGGCTTGCAGTAATGTGACCTAGGACATGGAAAGCCACAAAGTTGTTGATAGACGTTCCCCTTGTGACATGTTCCATCACTGGTTGTGGGAACCCTCTCAGATCTGATCATACCACTAGGCCACAGAAAATGACCATCCATATAGCTATCTTGTGGTGTTCCTCAGCATTCCACTTTTTAGGGTCTGACTCCATCTGAGTCACATGGGGCAATGCATGAGGCTAAGTGGGCTCATAGAATCATAGAAGATTAGGGTTGGAAGGGACCTCAAGAGGTCATCTAGTCCAACCCCCTGCTCGAAGCAGAACCAACCCCAGCCAGGGTTTTGTCAAGCCTGACCTTAAAAACCTCTAAGGATGGAGATTCCACCACCTTCCTAGGTAACCCATTCTAGTGCTTCACCACCCTCCTAGTGAAATAATGTTTCCTAATATCCAACCTAGACCTCCCCCACTGCAACTTGAGACCATTGCTCCTTGTTCTGTCATCTGCCACCACTGAGAACAGCCGAGCACCATCCTCTGTGGAACCCCCTTTCAGGTAGTTGAAGGCTGCTATCAAATCCCCCCTCACTCTTCTGCAGACTAAACAAGCCCAGTTACTGCAGCCTCTCCTCATAAGTCATGTGCCCCAGTCTCCTGATCATTTTCGTTGCCCTTAGCTGGACTCTTTCCAATTTCTGTACTGGGGGGGCCCCAAACTGGACGCAATACTCCAGATGTGGCCTCACCAGTGCCGAATAGAAAGGAATGATCATGTCCCTTGATATGCTGGCAATGCTTCTACTAATGCAGCCCAATATGTCATTAGCCTTCTTGGCAACAAGGGCACATTACTGACTCATATCCAGCTTCTCACCCACTGTAATCCCCAGGTCCTTTTCCGCACAACTGCTGCTGAGCCAGTCCATCCCCAGCCTGTAGTGGTGCATGGGATTCTTCCATCCTAAGTGCAGGACTCTGAACTTGTTCTTGTTGAACCTTATCAGATTTATTTTGGCCCAACCCTCCAATTTGTCTAGGTCACTCTGGACCCTATCCTTATCCTCCAGCATATCTACCTCTCTCCCCCTCAGCTGTGTGTCACCTGAAAACTTGCTGCGGGTGCAATCCATTCCGTCATCCAGATCATTAATAAAGATGTTAAACAAAACTGGAACTCAGGACTGACCCCTGGGGCACTCTGCTTGATACTGGCTGCCAACCAGCAGCCAACTGATGCTGATGAATCAGTAACAAAGATTATTGTATTGTTTTCCCACCAACAATAGACTTGAAATATGAATTCTCGATGAATGTTCTGAAATGTTTTGTTGTGCATAGTAATACAGCCAAAATGTGACATCAGCCCAGTTCAGTGGCAATCTACTCCTGCATGTGCCTCTCGCAGATGTTGGTAGCTAGGTGGGATGTGGCAGCAGAGCACTCAGCCCCAAGGGAAGAGATCACAGCACAGCTGAAGGCACAGCACTGATGGTCTCTGGGGGCAAGCAGAGCAGGCTTTATTAACTTATAGCAGGACATTGTTATAATGGGTCTTTACAAGCAGGGGATTCTCCTTCTCTTTCCAAAAGCATCTGAACACTAGTAACTTAAAGTAAAGCCAGTCACACCTATACCCCCGATGAGCCTGCCAGTGTCAGTTAACCTGACAGCTGTGGGGCTGCGGAAGGTACTTGGTACAGTCTCTTGACAGCTTGTGGGATTGGGGGTTAGACTGGGCAGCTCCCCACTGGTTTTGCTCTCCCTTACTCTGGTCTAATGCAGGCGTCAGTGGAGTTACGATGGTGTAAAGCTGGCACAAGTGAGATCTGCAGTCACATATTCATGGCTTTTTCAAGCGGGCAGGGATCATTATCATTATCTAGTCTGACCTCCTCCAGGACCCAGGCTACAGACTTTCACCAAGGCCTGGGGCCTTAAAGGTATTAAGGCATTGCAACACCTAACCCCTAGGCAGCCTGCTGCCCTCTGGCATTTTCAGCCCAGAGCTAGGTGCCAAGCTCTCCATTCAGTGCATGGGGAGAGTTAGCCAGCCAGGCAGGGATCCTCAAAAGCCAACCAGCTGAATGGGGAGCCACCTATGGTATCCAGGAATGCAGTGCCGAGAAGACAGGCTTAGCTGGCTGAGCTGGTGCATCTGATTGATGAGCTGCAGATAGGTATCTTTCTCTCCTCAGGAACCTCAGTTGTGAACCCTCTCCTGGAGATAGAACCTAATCCAGGTCAGCCACTTAGGTAGCCCTTGTCCTACCAGCAGAAATGTCACCCTCTCTCGCTCTGTCTTCCCCCTACTCCACCCCTCCTCTCACCTCTAACATGCTCAACCTGCATTTCCCGCTTCCTACAGCTGTCCTTTGCGTGGATGCTGGGCTCCTTCCCTCTCCCATCAATCAGCAGCTTGAATCTGGCCTGCCAGCTGCCAGGTCAGACCGGTAGAAAGTTAAAATGCCGACCAACAGAAAGCTAGGGGGCTTAGATGTTTATGAGGTTAGGCAATGGCTCTGAAAATGCTGATGATACTGAAATGGTGGAGTTAGGCACCTTGGGCCTTTCTGGCTCTGGCCACAAGTATTTCCTGCATCAACTCTATGCTGTCTGGCAGAGCAAAAACTGATCTTTTCAGAGAACATCCAACCTTGCTTTAAAGAGCTAACATGACAACTACGTAAGTTTTCCAGTGATTAATTACTCTTCTTGTCCCTCATATTTCTAGTCTAAATTCCTAAAACTTCAGCTTCCAGCCACTGGATCTTGTTATATCTTAGTCAGCTAGAAGGAAGAATTGGCTACTGTCGAAAATCTCTTCCCTCTGAAGGAATGTAAAGACCACGATCAAGCTACTCTTTGATAAGATCTTCTATTTGATAGCTAAACAGCTACAGTCTTGCAAAGACATGTATTACAGGCATCTGATCATTCTTGCAGCTCTTTTCTGAACCCTTTCCAGGTTGCCACTCCCCCTTTTAAAGTATGCCTCCGCCCCCCCAACAAGACCTGAATTATCCCTAGAGATTTTTGTTCAGATGACAAGTATCAGAGGGGTAGCTGTGTTAGTCTGGATCTGTAAAAGCAGTCAAGAGTCCTGTGACACCTTATAGACTAACGGATGTTTTGGAGCATGAGGTTTTGTGGGCGAATCCGACGAAGTGGGTATTCACCCACGAAAGCTCATGCTCCAATATGTCTGTTTATTCTGTAAGGTGCCACAGGACTCTTTGCTGCTTGTTCAGATGAACTTGACCAGGACCATGCTGAGAAGTGCATTCACTGTAATGCTAATTAGTGTCTCGTGGCTTCGGGGGCCTGGGGTAATTCTGCAGGGGCAGTTCAAAGGAATGAGGGAGGGGGTTGCAGCACCTTTGAACTCTAGCACATAGTACCTAGGAGGCCTGGGGCAGTGCAAATGTAACAAAGAGTAATAGAGAGCCTGCTTTACTTGCACCAGGAGCCAGGTTTGCAGCTGAACACCCCCAAAATGTGGGAAATACAAAGGTGGCTTAGAGGTCAGGTCCTGGAACAGAGGTTTTTGGGGTCAAACTCTTTCTATAAGGACCGTCCGCCCAAATCCTTTTCCTTCCTCTGAGCACCTGGTGTTTGCTGAACAGGAAAGAAAAATAAAGGGCTCAAAAAGAGTAACAAACAATGAGAAAAGGCAAACAAAATTATTACTGGTCACTTCGCAGAATAACATCACGTTATCTTATATAATACATGCGCTGTGAGCTACAGCTTCAGTGCGGTCTGGGAATGTCCTAAGGATACTGCCTGGGAGATTGAGCAGATATGAGCTCACACTGATGAATTGAAGCTGACAACTGCGAGCGTTGACCCAGCTAAGAAAAAGTAAGAGCATTCTACCGTTAAAAGTGTCCTGGTCAGAATACGGTGCATGTGATTCATAGGCATTCTAGGGATGGGCATCTACAATATATACACATAGAATACCCTCCTTTCAGTTACTGCACAGCAAGAGCTTGTATTTCTACAGGTTAGGAAGCAAAGCCAGCAAACCAGATGTGGTCTATACTTCAACTATAAGCTGGTGAGCTAGATGCAGGGATCCCCTGGTGAGATTCTATGGTCTGTCTTCTTCTGGCTAGCTAATCATGATGGTCTTTTGTGGCCTTCAGAACTATGAAACTGGTGCTTTAATTCGGGTGATAAATATCTAAGCAGAGCTGGTTGGAATTTTACATCCAAAACTAAGAATGTCAGAGAATGCTGAGTCATCAAACATGAACCCTTCAGCTAATCAAAGGCGCGGTTCCATGGAAAACCTATCAGCTCATTGGGGTGCTCAGAACCTCCATTTTCCAGGAAATACAGCTCTGAGGGGACTTCCAGTGCTTTCACACTCCCTGACATAGAGTTAGGAACTTGAAGCCCTGGGATGGGCTCCCAGGATCAGCTCGCCTAGGGCAAATCCACTATGCAGACTGGCCTCCAATAACAGCAACTGTGAAATTCACAAGAATGTAAGTTTCACTCAGCAGCTGTGGGGAGTAGCTTTTGTGTCAGAAGCACCAAGTGTCAGTGTCTCTTAAATGAATTTGTTTTTTGAGATTTCCAGTTTGCAGGAAATGTTAAAATAATAATAGTAGATTTATTCCCTTTGGCACTGAACCAAAGCAAAATTTCCTGTGAACTGCAAATCCTGCATTTTGGCAAGATCTAAGTTCATGGGGTTCTCACTGTCTTTTCTTGCACTATTCACCCTTCTTAGATTTCCCTCTGGTACCCTCTTTCTACCTTTCACAACTATGTATGTTTGCCTTATAAACGTCTCAAAAATGCCAATGTTCTACTATGCTAGATTCCTCCCACAGGCCAGGGGGTCCCGTGAAAAAAATAACTTGAATTTCTCAAGTGACTAGGAAAAACTCAGTTCACAAAGTAAAGGTCATAAGTGTGCTAAGCACCTGGAGCGGAAGTGCCGCATGTTACAGGATTGGGCTCATGGAATGCTGCTGAGAAGCAGATGTGAGCCCAAAGCAGTTTCATATGGCCTTAGAATTTGGGGTTAGGGTGGGAAGGTTTCAAAAGCCACATCCATATAGCGTAACTGGTTCTTTTCATTGGACTTGACCAAAGTGAAATCCTGCCTCCAATTCCCTCCTCGGACTTGGGGGTGTTGGATGGTTCATATTTTTGCAGTTGACTCCGCTCTCTGCTAAGCAGCCATCTACACTGATGTGTGTTTCGATACATTAAAAAGGACAATCATTTATTTCTTCACCAAAGAGTCACCATAGAAATAGCCACTTCAGACTCCTCCAGATTCTTCTTTAGTGACTTAAATGGCAAAGTCGCACAATTAAATAATTGAATTTTAATGTAGAGTGGAAAAGTGTAGGCTTGGTGAAAATGCAGAAAAGCAGTAGGAAAGATGGGGTTTCTTGAGATAGTTGGCAAGAAACCAAGACAAAAGTGGAGGAGGTGGCTGCCATTAGCATTTCTTTCCAGTCCACAGTGTAACATGAAATGGTAGGAGGAGTGCTCTAGTTTGCTGCGCTATGATAGGAGCTGTTCTAGCTATATAAACTGGTGGGGCACTTGTTCTACCATCTCTTGCTCAGCACACATTCTTTAATAGATAGTGAGATACTGCATAGCAACAGCTGCCTTGCTCGACTCAGCTGGAAGGTAAGAAGAGTTTGTTTTAATGCAGAGCTTGAATTTCTCATGTATCTGTGCATTTTTTCCCACAAATAGGAAAATAAATACAGACAGTTAAAAAAACTCTTGAACGGAAGTAAATGAAAGTAAATAAAGCAGATTAGAGTAAGTGAAACAGCACCCAGGGACTGCCTCAACCGTATTCATTACGAGAAGTTTTCTGCTAGACACTGTAATTATACATGTTAATTCGACTGACTGTACCTTTGATAAATGCATCGCTTCTCTCTTATCTATTCTGTTTACTGCCTTTTAATTTCGTGAATGAAAAATGACCAGTCAAAACTGATCAGGATTGTCTGTGATAGCAAAGCCAGAGAGATTCTAATATTGGACAGATCTTTGCAAGTTGAACTATGGATGGATTTAATGTGTGTTTGATTGCCACATTTGAAATGAGCTACATTTGAAATTAGTGTTTTAAGAAGGCATTTATCTGTGAGCAATGTGCTGGAATTTTTAATAGGCAGCAGGTTTAAAACAAAGAAAAGGCAGTACTATTCACACAATACACAGTCGACCTGTGGAACTCATTGTCAGGGGATGTTGTGAATGCCAAAACTATAACTGGCTTCAGAAAAGCACTACATAAGTTCATGGAGGATTGGATCATCAGTGGTTGCTAGGCAAGATGGTCAGGGATGCAACCAGATGTGCTGAGTGTTCCTAGCCGCTGATTGCTGAAAGCTGGGTGTGATTGACAGGGGATGTATCACTGGATAATTGCTTGTTCTGTTCATTCCCTCTAAAGCAATTGGCATTGGTCATTGTCGGGAGACAGAATACTGGGCTAGATGGACCATTGGTCTGACCCTGTATGGCCGTTCTTACGGGAAATCACCAAACATCAATTTAACCATAAATTTCTTTATTTAATCCAAAGGCCAAATGACACTTTATGCAGTAGCTCTACATATATCTAAGAACCTAAAAATGAGCAGTCACCACACCCAATACAGTAACAGATTATTCTTAAGTATGTGATGAGTATTCTTACAAATAGGCCAGATCTTGGGCTGACCCTTTCATTCTGGTGTACTCCAGCCAGTACCCGAGTTTACCATGATGCCACTGGCACCATAGCGCCGGGCCCAGGCTCCAAAGGGGCCTCAGCCTGGCCCGCTCTGCTTGGGTACAAGGCCTCGAACACTCTTCTCCGCCCCCCCACCCCCCGCTTTCACCTGCTGGGGTAGACGCTTGGTCCTGCTGACTCCTGGGGCTCCTGCTGCAGGGCAGACTCCACCCACATCCACCAGCAGCAAAGCTCCCGCACCTCTTCTCCCACGCATGCCATGTTCCCATTTCCCTCCCAGCGCTTCCCCCACCATCTAACAGCTGTTTGCCAGCACTCCAGGAGGGATGGGAGGAGCAAAGCTGCAGTGCACTCGGGGGGAGAGGCGGAGAAGAGGTGGGGGCAGGGTCTTGGGGAAGAGGGTGGAATCAGGGCAGGGCGGAGCAAAGGTGGGGCCCCCCGCACTCCCCTATTACATACCCCACCCAGCTGTGAGCTGCTCAGGGCAGGGGGCTGGGAGTAGCCCCACGACCCCAGCCCACACCTCACGACCCTTGCCCTGACTCCTGCCCTGCCCCCACATCCCTACTCCCACCCTGAGAACCAAAGGGGTGCTCCTGCACCCCGCCCCACACACATTCCCACCTGCACCCCTCGCACCAAACAAGAGCTGCCCCAGGTAAGCGCTCCACACCCCAACCTCCTGCTCCAGCTCTGAGCTCCCTTCTGCATCCTAACTCCTGGCCAGACCCTGCAGCCCAAGCCCCCCAGCCCACTCCTGCACCCTTGCTCCCTCCCAGACCCTGCACCCCCTTCCCTGACTGCTGCACCCCCCTCACACACACCCAACCCCCTGCCCTGACTCCTGCACCCCACACACACATATCCAGCCCCACACACACCCCATGCCCTGACTCCTGCACCCACCCACATCCACATCCCAACTCTGAGCACCAAACGGGAGCTCCTGCACCACCCCTGCCATATCCCTACCTGCACCCCTCACACCAAAAAGGAGTTTTTCCAGGTAAGTACTCCACACGCCAACCTCCTGCCTCAACCCTGAGCCCCCTCCCTCACCCTAACGCCGGGCCAGACCCTGCACCCCAACCCTCAGCTTGATTCTGCACCCTAACTCCCTCCCAGGCTCTGTACCACCAATATTTGGAAAGATCATTAAGTGGTCTGCTGAGACCCCCAGCAATTTTTTCAAGTGGTTTATGGAAAAGTAAGGTAGACTACAAACCAATCAAGATATCGCACTTTATTTCCGTTTACTTGCGATCACGTATAGGAGGAGGTTGAAGAAAAAAAGAATGAAAAACATGGGCGGGGGAGGGCGGTAAGAGATGATGTTCTTTTTCTTGGCTGGGTCCCCAAGGAGGTACCCCAAAAATGAAGCTGAGCACAGGGCCCCACTAACTCTAAATCCGCCACTGGGGCTGACTCCTTCCCCACAGCTCCCCATACCACAGCCAGGGGCTGACCCCCTGAGCTGTGCATGCCACTGCCAGGACAGGGACTGGCCCCTCCCTCACCCCAGCCCTCCACACCGCTGCCAGTGGCTGAGGCTGGCCCCTAACCCTCTCAAGCTCCATTCTGGCTTGGTCTGGGGTTGACCCCCCACCACCCAAGCCCTGCTGCCTGACATCTCACATCGCCACCGAGCACACACACACACACACACACGTTCCTCCACACCTTTCGGGGGAGGAGGGGGCACAAGATTTTGTTGGTAAACTGGGCATTTATTCATTTGCTCTTGCCAACTGATCAGTTGGCAAGAGCAAACAGGATAAATGCCCATTTTTGTCAAAAAAAGTCAGGATGGCTGGGACAGAGCTTAAAAAGGGAACTGTCCCAGCCAAACAGGGATGTATGGTCACCCTATCTCCAGGCAAGTGGGTCTTGAGGGAATCAGCCAGGGCGGGGACAGACTCTGGCCTGGCTAATCGCGCCACTCCCAAGAGCTCGGAGTGATTCTCTGCCCTGGCACTGGACCAGCCCTGGCCACGCTGCCAGCTCAGCCTGGCAGACACTGCCACCTTCCAGCAAGGCCAGTGAGTGTGGCCAGGGGAAAAGGAAGTGGGTCTCTGGAGGTGGGGGAGGGGCTGCTGGCCAGTGGGGGAGTCTCTGGAGGTGGGGGGAGGTCCGTATGTTGGGATGCTGAGCAGTGGAGGGGTCTAAGTAGGGGGCTGTGTAGTTGTGGTGCTGGGCTGTGGGGAAGTGCATTGCGCAGTAGTGATACAGCTGTGGGGGTGAGGGGGTACTGGGTGGTGGGGGGTGCAGGCCTCTGTGCATTTGTGGTGAAGAGGGTGTGGGGGGGGGGGAAACTGCTGGGCATGGCAGTTCCGGGGGATGCTGGGCATAGGGAGTCGGGGCTGTGTGGCACGGCATGGGCCCACCCCTGAGGAGAAGGGACATGCTGGCAGCACAGGGCTGGGCGAGCCAGTGTGCGTCTGGCAACTGCCAGTTTGTATACAGTGCCCTTGCACTGGGCTGGGTGGAGTGGGGCCATCCCCACCATGCCATGCCCCATTGCCCCTGGCTGGCCCCTCGCTCTGGGGACCGACCTCCCCACATCATGCTCCTTTGCCCCCATGAGGGCCCACAAATATGTTTGGCGCTGGGCCCACAAAAGGTTAATCCGGCCCTGACTCCAGCATGATCAGGTAGGGTCTGACCAAGAACTTTCCAATTCATGGCTCTCTTGATACCCTTCAGTGAACATGATAGCGTTAACAAAACCCCAGGCTGAGGCATTTTATCCTTGCCACTTTCTCTCCTCCAAGCCTCCCTTTCTTGTCTTCTCTCCCCAGTCTTGCTTGCCAGCAGAACAGTGGAAAAATTTGGGTTTGTTTCTTTGAAGACAATTTTCCTGTGTCTTGTTCGTGCAGCTCTTTGTTAGTTTTGGAATCACACATTTTTCCTGCAATACAAATTACACTAATTATTCTCACAGCAGGCTTTTAGTTGATTTTTGAGGCCCTCTCCATATTAGCCAGATTTCATAAAGCAATTACATTATTTTCTTAACCAAACTTATGCTAACTCTAATTGTTCAATTTCATAATTATCCTACATTCACCACCTTAAAACTCTACATAGTACAAGCATTTTAAACATACATCTATAATTTTGCAACATCTTGTACAATTAACAAACCTGATGATACAAAATCAAGATTACAATTACCACAGTCGTGCTGATAAGTATCACGGCTATGAATGACAATCCTCACCCTGTATGTAACTCCACTTTGCATGCTTGGTCTCACCAGGTGGAGCTAGTTAACTGCCGAATTCTCTGTGCCTGGCTATTAAGCTTTTAAGACCCAGGCTCAAGTGAGGACAGAATGCCCAAACTTTGGTATTGCTTTTAAAGCATCGTCATGTAATCTGAATTCAGCCTGTCATTCAGTTACATTAGGGGAAATGGGAATGGGATGTAAAGGCTTTCCATTTATCACTGCAGTGAATTTTGGTGGGGTACAAAACATGGCCAATTAGAAAAACAATTTTTGAATCTATACCGAAACTGATTATTTCCAGCCACCAGGTCCCCAGCATCTCAACCGTACTGTGCAGTCTGGAGATTGCTCCTGCAAAGTGAACTCACATGCCAGCAACTCTGTCTGTAAGATATTACACGGGCATATGTGGGTCTCTCTCAAGTGCAAGCAACAGAACAAGCCCAGGGCTTTCCAGACCTTGTCCTTAACTTGCAACAATATTTGAGGAGGAGAAACAAAACTCTTTCCAAACTTTATGAGCTGCCGTATCTTCCAGTACTCCAAGATGTTTAACAAGGGTTTGAATGACCTGATGTTCTGAAATTACTGGGCTGAGAGCGTAAGTGGAGTAAGGAGTCCTGTATTCTTTTCATGGTATTAGAGCCTGGAGAGGTTTTGTTGTTATAGTTTTACACCAGTCAGGCTCACCACATTTTCAATTTCTCTGGGGTTATAAAAGAGGGCAATTTCCCTTATTCCATATCAGTGAGAGTGTCCTTGATTTTGTCTAACACATTCTCTCCCGGCATAGAACAGGGTATGGCCCTGGCCACTGCCCAGCTTTGATAACCTTAAGTGGGTTGATTAACTTGTTCATTGACTTTGCGCTGTACTTCCTTAAACAAACTGCATATTATATACATTCAAAAGTTAGTGATTAATGAGTTCTTTCCTGTTCTCATTCCTTGGGCTCAGGATGTCCTAGCATCGGAATGCTTGGTCATGTTTCCACAGGTCTCAATGGCTGCCTGGTTTCAGTGTGATGCTCTGGCTCCAAACCAGCCTGCTACATCACTGGCAGATAGGTTCCATCGGCTTCACCTCTGAATTGATTCGGGTGCGTTTACTTCTGCATTTGTATCAGCAAAGTCTTCCCAATAGTCCTTTATCATTTTGCCATACAATTAGCCAAGCTCCGGCAGACAGAATCCTTTTGGCAAAGGCAACGAAATCAAATTAAACAACTCAGGTAAATGTCTACATTGAACATCATAGTACAGCACTTCTTTAAGGGGCCTTAATACGAATCCATTCCCGGGTCCTGCCTCTGCCTTGAAGCACTCTGAGTTTTTCTTTTCAATGTACCTTTGTGCCACTCTTATTTCGACCCTTTTCGATGCCCAGAAAGGTACATATTGATAAGCCCTTGTTTGCATAAACTTTACAGGAAACACAAAACCTGTATAATGTCCCTCAGGTCCATATGGAAAATTCAAGGTGCCATTCCCTAAACAGGGATTGATGCGACAACTGTCAATTCTTACACAATTATCATGGTTTGCTCATTCTTAGATCACTTACAGAATTGAATGCAATATCCAGAGGCATTGTTTATTTCCCCCCACCACTGGCCCTCACCTCAGTGACAGAGAGTTCTGCATAGCTCCAAACTTAGATTGTTATTTCTGTGTTTATTTAGTTGCTTTTTCCACACACCGCAGCAGTAGACTTCTTATGCACGATGACACCAGCTTCGCCATACACTGACAGTAGCCTGAAAAATCCAACCCAATTTCTGGTGTTCCCTTCATGGGAATCTTTGTGCAACTTTAACTGAGTAGCAGGTAGCCATCGATCCTGGCTTTTAGGTCCTGCTTCTATTTGTACCACATAAGCTGCAAGGCTGAGTTTTTGTATTATATAGTATGGACCTCCCCACCCAGATGCCAAAAATGGGGAGTTGTCTGGGGTTAATTGCACCATCACTTTGTCCCCTGCTTGCCAATCTATATATTGGGCTTGTTTGTTAAAGCATGATCCTGTCCCTGCTGCTATGCAATACATACATCATATAAATTTTCTCCCAGCAGTCTTACCAGCTGATCGGTGACCGACCCTTCCTTCAATAGTTTTGGCAACAGGGTCAGTGAACAAATGTTCTGGGAATCTCATCTCTCCATCCATCTTGGCAATAAAAGGAGTGACACTGGCTGGTTTATTTTGGCTTCCCCGCCTTAAATCCATAAGAATCAAAGGCCTCTTTTCATCCCAGTCTTTGCCTGATTTTGTTTTGATTGTTCTGTTTGTCCTTTCCACCAAGCCAGAGGCCTGGGGCTGGTAGGGTATGTGACATTTTTGCTCTTTTCCCAGCACGATAAAAGCACCTTTCATTACCTTCCCCGTGAAAATTGTTCCTCGATCACTGTCTATGGCCTGGGACATTGCCACCTAGAGAAGACATGCGCCATCAATAGGCTTGCTGTAACAGGTGCACTGGCTTTTCTAGTAGACCAGGCTCCTATCCGTTTAGTAAAGTTATCAACACGCACAGGCTATGGCTACACTACAGCGCTTACAGCTGCGCCGCTGTCGCACTGCTGATGCAGAGGCTCTAAGTCAATGAACAATCACTTTCCCACCAACGTAGTGCCCTCCGCACCGACGCTTAGGTCAATATAACTTACTTCACTCGGGGGTGGGGGGTGGCTTATTCACACCCCTGCGTGATATAGCTTATACTGACCTAAGCTGTTATGTGTACATAGCCACAAGTAAATATTGGTTGCAGCTTCTTTAGTAACTCCTCCACATAGTCAACTGGCAATCTTTCCAAGGATCCCTGAAGTTCTGAGCCTGGCTAAATCCACATTTTGTTTTCCTTGGTGGATTCTTTTTAGCACAAAAAAGACTGTTACTCACCTTTGTAACTATTGTTCTTTGAGATATGTTGCTCATATCCATTTCAATTAGATGTGCGCGTGCCGCATGCACGTTCATCGGAAGATTTTTACCCTAGCAACACTTGGTGGGTGGGCTGGGTCGCCCCCCTGGAGTGGTGCTGTTATGGTGCCGGATATATACCCCTGCCGACCCAATGGCCCTTCAGTTCCTTCTTGCCGGTTACTCTGACAGTGGGGAAGGAGGGTGGGTTTGGAATGGATATGAGCAACACATCTCGAAGAACAACAATTACAAAAGTGAGTAACCGTCTTTTCTTCTTTGAGAGACTTGCTCATATCGATTCCAAGTAGGTATGGAATTGGAGCCTTACCTAGGCAGTGAGGTCGGAGTGAGATGTCGCAGAATGCAAAACTCCTGAGCCAAATGCTGCATCATCTCTGGACTGTTGGACCAATGTGTAATGTGAGGCAAAGGTGGGAATCGATGACCAGATAGCTGTCTGACATATTCCCTGGATGGGAACATGGGCCAGGAAGGCAGCAGATGAAGCTTGAGCCCGAGTAGAATGGGCAGTGAGGTGGCTAGCCAGAACGTGAGCCAAATCATAGAGTGTACAGATGCAGGATGTTACCCAAGATGAAATTCGTTGGGATGAGACGGATAGGCCTTTCATCTGGTCTGCCACAGCTACAAAGAGATGAGGTGACCTTCGGAAGGGTTTTGTTCTCTCGATACAAAAGGCGAGAGCCCTGCAAACGTCTAGGGTGTGCAGCTGTTGTTCCTGACGCGATGAGTGCGGCTTCGGGAAAAAGACTGGGAGGAAGATGTCTTGATTGACATGAAAAGTGGACACCACTTTAGGGAGGAAAGAGGGGTGTGGTGGTAGCTTTACCTTGTTCTTATGGACTACTGTATACGGGGGGTCCACTGTCCAGGCCCGAAGCTCAGATACTCGTCTTGCCAAAGTAATAGTGACGAGGAAGGCTGTCTTCTAGGAAAGGTACAGCAGCGAGCAGGTGGCCAGCGGTTCGAAAGGAGCACCCATAAGCTTGGCTAGCACCAAGCTGAGATCCCAGGTAGGGGTCGGGCATCTGACTTGAGGGTACAAACTTTCCAATCCCTTGAGGAACCTTGAAACTAAGGGGTGAGAGAAGATTGATCGGCCATTTTCCCCTGGGTGGAAGGTGGAGATGGCTGCCAGATGCACCTTTATGGAAGAGACAGCTAGGCCCTGTTCTTTCAGGGACCAGAGGTAGTCTAGAACAGTAGGAACGGACACCTGTCTGGGGACTAAGTTATGCTGAGCGCACCAGCAAGAGAAATGCTTCCACTTGGCCAGATATGTCATCCTAGTGGAAGGCTTCCTACTGCCCAAGAGCACCTGTTGGACCGAAGCAGAGCAACGCAACTCAGACTGGCTCAACCACGCAGCAACCATGCTGTGAAGTGAAGAGACTGCAGGTCCACATGGTGAAGCCTGCCAAAGTCCTGTGTTATGAGATCCAGCCACAGTGGCAGGGGAATCAGGTCTGCCACTGAGAAGTCGAACAACATGGTGTACCAGTGCTGCCTCGGCCACACTGGAGCAATCAGGATCAGGTGGCGCTGTCCCTGCAAAGCTTTAGTAAGACTCTGTGGATGAGCGGAAATGGTGGGAAGGCATAGAGTAGGTGCCTCTTCCACGGGATCAGGAATGCTACTGAGAGGGAGCCCGGGGAGCGTCCCTGGAAGGAGCAGAACATCTGGCATTTCCTGTTCTCTCAGGAGGCAAAGAGGTCTATGTGGGGAAACCCCCACTTCTGGAAAACAGAATGGATGATGTCAGGACGAATCGACCACTCGTGAGACAGGAAGGATCTGCTGAGGTAATCTGCCAGAGTGTTCTGGACTTTTGGGAGAAAAGACGCTACCAAATCGATCGAGGGGGCTATGCAAAAGTCCCAAAGGTGGATGGCTTCTTGACCAAGGAGGGAGGAGCGTGCTCCGCTCTGCTTGTTTATGTAAAACAAGGTCGTTGTGTTGTCCGTGAACACTGATACACAATGGCCTTGAAGATGGTCTTGAAACACCTGGCATGCTAGATGGACTGCTCTCAGCTCCCGCACATTGATGTGTAAGGCCAGCTCTTGAGGCAACCAGAGGCCTTGAGTGCGAAGACCCTCGAGGTGGGCACCCCAACCCAGAAATGATGCGTCCGTGGTTAGGGCCATCGAGGGTTGCGGTGGGTGGAATGGCATCCCTGCACAGACTAGAGTGGGGTTTAGCCACCAGGTTAGGGAGCCCAGAACCTTCCGGGGAATAGTGAGCACCAAGTGTAGGCTGTCTCTGCGTCGTTGGTATATTGAAGCAAGCCAGGTTTGAAAGGGAAGGAGGCGTAGCCTGGCGTGCTTGGTCACGAAGGTGCAGGAGGCCATGTGACCTACTAGGCTGAGGCAGGTGCGCACCGACATTGTCGGGAAGGTTTGAAGACCTCGAATAATTGAAGCCATTGCTTGAAAACGCTACTGCGGGAGGCAGGCTGTGGCCAGATTGGAGTCCAGAACTGCTCCTATGAAGTCTATTCTCTGCTTGGGTGTCAGAGTAGACTTCTGTGTGTTGATCATCAGGCCTGGGCTCCCGAAGAGGTCTTTGACAATGCGCAGGTGCTGTGACACTTGTAACTGGGAAGTCCCTTGAATAAGCCAATTGTAGAGATACGGGTAGATGTGTACCCGATGACGCCGGAGGAAGGCGGCGACTACACCCATGCATTTTGTGAACACACATGGAGCTGTAGAAAGGCCAAACGGAAGGACAGTGAACTGAAAGTGCTGATGGTTGACCACAAAATGGAGGTACCGTCTGTGTGGTGGGTAAATTGCAATGTGGAAATACACATCCTTCATATCGAGGGAGGCATACCAGTCTCCTGGATCCAGGGACGGGATAATGGTCCCCAGGGTTACCATGCAGAACTTCAGGTTTATCTGAGTTCTCGCAGGTCTAGGATCGGTCGTAGACCTCCTTTTGCCTTGGGGATTTGGAAGTAGAGGAAATAAAACCCCTTGGCCCTCATGCCTTTTGGCACCTCCTCTGCGGCTCCCATGGCTAGGAGTGACTGGACCTCTTGTAAGAGGAATTGCTCGTGAGAGGGGTCCCTGAAGAGGGACGGGTAGGGAGGGTGGGAAGGCGGGGTGGAAACAAACTGGAGGTAGTATCCCACTTCCACCTTGCGCAGAACCCAACAATCTGAAGTTAGCTGGGACCAAGCAGGGAGGAATTGTGAGAGGCAATTGAAAAAGGGAGGAGAAGGATCCGGTAGAGCAACTGATGGGCTGCCCTCGGGCGTCCTATCAGAAGTTCTGCTTGGGCCCTGCTGGTGGTTTAGGGGGTGCCCGATTTTGACCTCCTTGGAGACCAGATTGTCTTTGATGATTCCCTCGACCACACCTTCTGCTAAAGTCCTGATGCGGCCTAGGCTGGGCGATAGGGCGATGTGGCTGGGGCCAGAAGGTCCTGCGTTGGTCACTGGCGTGTGCATACCCAGTGAGCGCATTATAACTCGATTGTCCTTCAGACTTTGAAATCTGGGGTCGGTTTTATCTGAGAACAGGCCCTGGCCTTCGAAGGGCAAATCCTGAATAGTTTGTTGTAATTCAGGGGGAAGGCCTGATACCCAGAGCCAGGAGATATGCCTCATTGTCACTCCTGAGGCCAGAATTCTGGCTGCAGAGTCCACTGCGTCCAGAAAGGCTTGGAGGGAGGTTCTTGCTACCTTTTTACCCTCCTCAAGTAGGGCTGTAAATTTTTGACGGGATTCCTGGGGAAGAAGGTCCCTAAACTTCCCCAAGGACGCCCACGTGTTAAAGTTATATCTACTTAGGAGGGCTTGTTGGTTTGCCACCCTAAGTTGGAGGCCCCCGGCCAAGTATATTTTGCGGCCTAGGAAGTCCATGCATCTAGCCTCCTTTGACTTAGGAGCCGGGGCTTGCTGACCACGAGCTCCCTCTCGTTCACCGATTGCACCACTAAAGAGCAAGGAGGTGGGTGAATGTAGAGATATACATAACCCTTTGAGGGGACCATATATTTTCTCTCTACTCCCCTTGCTGTAGGTGGAATCGAGGCTGGGGATTGCCAAATGGTATCCGCATTAGCCTGTGTGGTGCGGATAAATGGAAGAGCCACTCTAGTAGGTGCATCAGCCGATAGGATGTCCACGACAGGGTCCTCTATTTCAGGGACCTCCCCCACCTGTAAGTTCATGTTCTGAGCCACTCGCCTCAAAAGGTTTTGATGGGCCCTGAGATCAATTGGTGCAGGGCCTGAGGAGGATGTTCCCGCCACCCCCTCATCAAGCAAGGAGGAGGAGGAGGAGAAGCCCAGGACCAGGGAGTCCTGTAGGGGCTCCTGCACTTGAAGAGTGTCATCTGTGTCAGGTGGAACCTGGGTGTCTCCAGATGGTATCGGAGCCTCATCCATGCCCGTGGGGAGGGGCGGCTTACTGTCGCCTCTGGTACCCGGTGTTCTGATGGGGCCGACCGTGGAGCCACTGATGGAGCACCTTGGCCTGATGGTATGCCCACGGTGTCCAGAAGGACCAGTGATGAGGCCCTTGCTAGTGGATCTGGCTCTATGGGAATATATGGCTGGGGACGTCAGAGTCACCCTCCTGAGGATAGGATGCGCTACCAGCCTGCGATGACACTGATATGTGTCTCGATGGCCACGGTGGTGCCTGGGAGGGCACCATTGTTCTGGATGCTCGATCCCGGGTAGGTATCAGGGAGCGGTACTGGGAGCTATAACGGTACCGTGAGAGAGACCGGGACCTTCTACCATAGTGGTACCGGGAGGTCGACTGGGATCTCGAGTCCCTTTGTCTGGAGCAACTGCAGGATACACTGTGCTGAGGGCAGTGCCATGAGTTGGATGGGTACTGGGAGTATCCGACTGGAGAACGAGATGTCGAACGGTGCCACGAGCGCGACCGGTACCATGACGGAGAGTGGTGCCGGGACTGCGAGCAGCGCTGGGAGCGGGAACGGCGTGATTGAGAGCATCTTTGAGATCATGATCTTAAGCAACGTCTCTCTGTTGGACCAACGGAAGGTGGCCTTACCACGGCCGGTTTTCCAATGGATTATATGACCCACACCAGCGGTGCCAGGGATTGAGGCCGTGTCGACTTTGTCATGGCGATGAGCTCCTTTGCCGTGGAGAAGATCTCCGGTGTAGAAGGGAGGGCAAGCTCAACCATAGCATGAGCCGGGGAGCTATCAGGCACCGGACTCAACGGCCCTTGTGGGACCGGAATTGATGGTGCCACGCTTGGTAGAGCCGCAATCAGCGCTACCACAGTTGACGGTGCCACGGCAGAGGACGGTGCCAGACGAACCATCTTCAAAGAGTGCTCCTTCTGTGGAGCTGAAGCAGCTGGACTGCTATGTTTCTTCCTGGGTCTCGGGGACAGAGAGCGGTGCCAAGCAGATGTCAGTGCTGGTAAGGGTCAGTGCCGGGGCTCCTTCTCGGTACCGGCGCGGTCCGAGGCCAAAGAGGCGCTCCTTACAGAAGCAGTCTGTTGGGCGCTCGGTACCGATGCTGCAGGACTAAGTGCTGACTCCATGAGGAGCTGTTTCAATCAAAAGTCTCGCTCCTTCTTCGTTTTTGGTTTAAACGATTTGCAGATGCGGCACTTATCAGTAAGGTGGGATTCCCCTAGGCACTTGAGGCAGGAGTCGTGGGGATCCCCTATCAGCATCGGCTTTTGGCACGCCGAGCACGGTTTGAATCTCGATGCCTTGGGCATGGGCCCGTACTGGGGTGGAGGAAAGGGGCTAATCCCTGATCCCCCCTTTAACTATATACACTAACTACAAATACAACAACTAATACTAACTATAACTACAAGAACTCAAACTATACACACAATAAACAGCAAAGAACTACGAGTAGCTAGGGACGTGGAGATCAGCAAAGCCGCACTCCACAGTTCCAACGACCATCACGGGCGGTAAGAAGGAACTGAAGGGCTGTTGGGTCGGCAGGGGTATATATCCGGTGCCATAACAGCGCCACTTCA
The DNA here is from genome assembly GCF_003597395.2 of Chelonoidis abingdonii. Classification (NCBI taxonomy): domain Eukaryota; kingdom Metazoa; phylum Chordata; order Testudines; family Testudinidae; genus Chelonoidis; species Chelonoidis abingdonii. The sequence continues at coordinate 12,932,517 of NC_133774.1, forward strand.
GGGGGCAACTCAGCCGACCCACCGAGTGTTGCTAGGGTAAAAATCCTCTGACGAACGTGCACGCAGTGCGCGCACACCTAATTGGAATCAATATGAGCAAGCACTCGAAGAAGAACATGAAGTTTTACATTTGTTTTACTATTGTGCCACCTTACTTAGTCGCTGATAAGTGGCATCAGCGTTTTTGGGGGCCCCCGATGGCACATCATGCACCAGTCTTAACATTTCTTTTTGAAGGGGAAGTGGTGGAATCCAGATCGAGTCATGTAAATCATCCCCTTCACAAAGCAACAAGTTTTCCCCGACAAGGAGCTATTTACTCTTCAGCTGGCTTAGCTCCCCGTGCGTTACTTTGAGTGTAAAAGTGGATAGCCCTGGATCAGACTCTTGCAATGTTCACTGTTTTCTGCTTGCGCTCTGGTGGTACCAGCAAGGACTGGATAATTAAGGGCTGGACCCACCCAAAAAGCAAATCCTGGGCTTAATTGTGCGGGGGCTCAGCCCCGGCACCTCTCAGCTTGGCAGGTCGTAGCGCGGCACCTCTGAGCTTGTGGCGTCAGTTATGAAAGCAAAATAATTGCTTGGGCCCAGCCCCTAATTGCTTAAGCCCCTTCTTTCATTTCAAATTAAACATTGAACAAATCCTGTGAGTGGGTCCCAGACTACCAGGGTGCAGCCCTTCAGAAGTTAGATTCTGTACTGCAGTGGGATAAAAAGATGAGGAGAGCCCCCCACCTTGAGAGTGAATTCCTCCAGGACACTCCTCTGGAGCGTAATCAATTAATAGTCTCATGCTAGCAAAGGTGAGGGGTCTTTAAGAGGCCAGATTGCAGTTTGCTGCTCTCAGCAGCCAGCGGCTGTGTTAAACTAGGACTAGATACTGGCTCAGCATTACAGTTTCATGTGTCCCAAGCCCACCAGACATCTGAAACGTGTCCCGGCCCACTGCACAGCCAATACGTGTTTTTTACAGAGGCTCTACTGCTTTTCAACTCCCATTCAGTACTCTGGAAGCCTAAGCAATATTTTCTCTGCGTGATAGATGGCCCTGAGTGAACACGGCTGAAATGGCTGGGTCCCTGGTTGCAATAAATAGTCCAGAAAGTTTTATATAATTTGGGGCACTGGGGACTGGAGCTGGTCTCACCTCTTTGAAATGATACACTGCCTGGATATGCTGGAGGTTCATTCCCACTCTAGCTTTTTCTGCTGGAGCAGGGAGAGGGGTGTGTGCCACAATGGCTGAGGTGTTAGGGGCAAAAATCCCAACAAAAGCATGTCAAGCCAAGTGCTGTTTCTGAGGTAGGACAGGGCAACTCCAAAATCACTTTAATATTTCATTTGTCTTGAGCAGTGTTTCCCAAACTTGGGACACCGCTTGTGCAGGGAAAGCCCCTAGCGGGTCTGGCTGGTTTGTTTACCTGCCGCATCTGCAGGTCCAGCCGACTGCAGCTCCCACTGGCCACAGTTTGCCACTCCAGGCCAATGGGAGCTGCCGGAAGCAGCGCGGGCAGAGGGACATACTGGCCTCCGCTTCCAGCAGCTCCCATTTGCCTGGGGCAGCGAACCACGGCCAGTGGGAGCAGGATAAGCCAGACCTCCAAACGCAGCAGTTAAACAAACCAGCCCAGCCCAGCAGGGGCTTTCCCTATGCAAGTGGTGGAACAAGTCTGGGAAACATTGGCCTAGCTTGCTGCCTGATTTGCAGAGTTACTCCCAGGAAGGAAACCTCATGCTTCACTAGCTGGCCATTTTTCTGGGTTTAGCTTGAGTCCAACTTTCATCAAAATTTAAATAGGGCTTTCAGTATTTTTAAATGGCTTTCCCTGTCAGTAGGATGCACCAAATAGTATCCACACATTGCACAACGTTTTCTTCATAGGTTTAACCCTAATTAGTTGAAGTTGTTTTCGATCTAGGGCATTTTAACCTTTTCTACTGTTGCTTTAGTTTCAATACAGTTATTCTTTTTCACTTACAAAACACCACCATCTAGATTTTTCGCTCCCTAATAACAATTACTTCACACCACAGTTAATCATAGTTTTTAGATACGATTTTTCATGGTTAAACACCTTTTTTTTATATTTGCTGATCTTTCTTGGTGCTGAGTTGTGGTTCCAAAGCACACAGCAATCTGAAAAAGAAAGTGTGGCCTATCATGACTCCTCTCTGGAGCCCTCATGGGACTTTAATTAAGTCACATGTTTTGTTTACATTTCTTTTACCCCTGCATATGTGGTGGGGAAATGCACATTCCTCCATAATTTACCATACCCTGTTTATTTGCTATAACATTATAATAGCCATCGCAATATTCACATGAAGTATAACTGCTTATTTTGTGCTCACAGAATTTCCATACACCCTTATCAACAAGACTGTCTTATTACTCAGAGCCACCTTAGGGCCCAGTGTTCCTAATTGCATTGCCTGTGTACCTCACCCCTCTCATTGCTCCAGTGGGGCAGTGTCATTTTAATTTTTCATTCTTCTCCTGTAGCTCTGAACTGCTGTTTTATTACTGAAAAAGGATTCAGAGTCTCTCCCTGCTCTCCTGGGTCTGGCTGCCTCTTCCACAGCCGTGACTGAGACACTGAACTTTATACAAACACTGAGATACCCAAAGGGTTAAACACTAAATAATAAAGCCAAACAACACGAGCTACCTGTGTTTGGCAAAAAGTGTCTGTCAGTCTTGCAACTTTGAATGAAAGATTCAAGTGGATTTTTGGTGGCATTTTTAAAAAAGCCAATTCTTTTTAAACATACAAAATGGGGTTTTGATAGAATGGAAGTGTTGCTTTGGGTCCTTAAAATTTTACATATTTACACAAATAGAGATTCACATTAAAAAATTTTTTTTTGCTTAACATCCCTGGCTCTGCTCTAATTATTGTTACACTGTTGTTCCCAGATTACTTCCCATTCTTGTACATTCAGAGGCAGTCAGGTTCCAATGGAAAACCCTGATTTCCTTTTAGTGACTTTGATGAAATCGTCCACAGTCAAATGGTACGAATCAGACTGTCTCTCTGCCTGCAACCGCCATTTACGATTGTTTATTTACAGGCGATTCCTTTCGGAAAAGACCCCATTTTCCTTCAGAACAGCTGTAAAGATTCCTGGGGACAAAAGCATAGTGGTGGTAATTCCCTGCCTCCCCCAACCTCTCCACTCCCTTCCCGTATAATTTGTTTGTCTGCCAGGGCTCCACTCGGCATGACTGTACCGAGTTGCACCACCATAATTGGGTTTTATTATCAAACCAAGCATTCTCTTCTTATAACACTTTCACTCTACCATTTCCACAACGTCTGAATCTTTAATTCCCTCCATACTCCGTACTGTTAACTTGTGCAAAAGCTCCTTTTAACTCCTCACTCACTTTCCTTAAATCTCTTGCTTACCTCCCACAGAGACACGCATTCACCAGACGATTTCTCTCAGCGGCACCGGACTTATTTCTGGGCTTTTTTTACACGCATGTCAAGATGGTGCTCTTTGCCCGGGCAGATGTAGCCACCGCGTACAGTCCCTGAGACACAGCTGCCTTCGTCTGTGTTTTCTTTACCTTGAGATTGCTTAAGAAGGCAGTATTGATATTTGTCTCCAGGGTCACCCAAGGGTCTTAGTCTTTAAAATTTCAGCGGCATTTAATAGACCACTGTTGTGCTCTGCCAATAATGTATTTATTTACAGCATTCACCAGACCTTTGCAGGGTTCTTTATGGCATTCAGCAGACCTCGGCCATGCTCTGCCAGGCATTCTTTTACAGCGGTATCCAAAGTCCCTCCCTCTGTTCCCCTGGTGTTATTGAATTTCTCTTTAGGAGAGAATTCTATACTGGCCCCTGAGGATAGATCGCCACCCCTTCACTCTGGGGGTTCACAGCAACTGAAATTCATGTCTGTGGTCCCTTCATGGTCACCAAAATGTTGGCATAATGAATAATAATATGAGAAATCACCAACCATGAATTTAACCATAAATTCTTGTATTAAATCCAAAGCCCAAATGGTACTTTATGCAGTTGCTCTAAACATGTCTAACAGCCTAAAAATAAGCAGTCACCACACCCAATATAGTATTCTTAAGTTTGTGAGCAGTATACTTACAAATAGGCCAAACCTAGGGATGACCATCTCATTCTGGTGTATTCCAGCATGATCAGGTAGGGTCTGAGCAAGAATCGCAGTTTCATCGCTCCCTTTATACTCGTCAGCTAACTTGTTAGTTTTAGCAAAAACCCAGTTTGAAGCAGTTTATCCTTGCTAAGTCCCTTCCTCCAAGGCCTTCCTTTCTTATTTCTCTCCCCATCCTTGCTTGTTTTGGGCTTGTTTCTTTGAAGACAATTTCCCTTTGTCTTGTTAATGCAGATCTTTATTTTATTAGTTACTGTTGGAATCATACCTCTTTCCCACACTCCAAGTAACATTAGTTATCATTCTCGCGGCCTTCTTTTACTTGCTGGTTGGAGGCCTTCTCCCTACTAGCCACAAACGATAAAGCAAATAGGTTATTTTCTTAGCCAAACATGAGCTAACTCTAATTTTCTAATTGCACATTTATCCGACACAGTGGAGTATGTCTAGGAAGCATAATAAATGCATTAGAAGCTTGCCAACATTTGGGATTGTGTGTGTGCACATACGCATGCAATCACAAAATATGCATTTTGTACTTAATATTGAGCAACATGAACTTAGATACATGGGAACAGATCTTAATCAACATCAATGGAGCTGCACTTATTTATGCCAGCTCAAAATCTTTTACAATAGCAATCCTGAAGGAAGTGAGATATAATGAATGTACGTGGATGCTGAAATCTGCTGGAATGAAAAAAGACCGCATGGGGCTTTAAATCCTCTTATACAGAAACCTGAAAATCCTCAGGGTCACATTGGCAACAAGAGAAATTCTAGTGTAGAGAAGAGAATGCCTGATTATTTTTCTATCTGCAGACTCGTAAGTGAAAATCAACTCCCTCCTCCTCCCAAAACACACAGGAGAGAAGTTGGAAATCAGCATTATCTGTGAGTATTGAGCTAATAATTCTAATGAAAGTCTCTGGTCCTTTACCAGCTACGAGTAGATACCAGTAAATACAAGTAGTGTATTATAATGTATATTTTTTAATGAATGGACTCCTAGATGTACTATTTTATTTCAACATGTGAAATAATATTTACAGGTCATGCCAGATGTTCCAGGATTCAAACCCCACCATCCACTTCACCACTCTTCAGTTTTAGTGGGTCACTACTGTAGGTGTGGTGGCAGCAGAATGCTATGGTTGCAATGTACAGCAGAATGGAATTGACCTGTCTGAGGAGACGATACATTTATGCAATACCCAGAGCTCCATTATAAGACATATTGGCTCTGGATAGATGAGAGAGAACAATCAACTGGCTTCTCATTCACTGCAGAAGAATCACTGCTGTAGCTTAATTTTTGTACATCAGAAATTCATGTAGGTTTTTTTTCTTCCAATAGGCTATTTCATTATAACTACGAAATATTTTAACTAAACAGTATTGTTCTTCTAAAGGCTATAATTTACTTAAGGCTACAGTGAGATATTTTATCTGACAGCTCAAAATTCTCAAGGCAAGAGGAATAAAAAAAAAGCCATTGGAATTATTGGATAATGTAAACAATGCACCTGCTGTGTAAATCAGCAGTAAATCGAGTAACTCTGTGATGTGACAGGTCAGAATTTGACAGGACAGTTCCTTGCATCCTGATCGCTTTCTAAACGCAGTTCTTGGGTGTTTATCTCTCATTCTTGAGCTGTATAAAATAAGAGTTGGCGCAGACCCATACATGGAGTTGTATCGTGTTCAAAATGAAACTCCCACAAAATACACATCAGGAATATTCCTTAGCTCATCTACTTTTATTGTAGGTTCTATAGATCAACCAGCAGATTTTTTTTAAAATGGGTTCATACCAAACCAGTAGGGAGCACGTGTTATAAATTATCATTGTAGCTCCATAGAGTCTAATGGAGTTACTCTGGATTTACAGTGGCATAATCAAGAACAGAATTTAACCCTTAACTGGAATCTTAGTGCACACACACAAAATTTCACAGAATCATGACAACTCAGAGAGAGACAAAAGAAATTGAAGCCAATTATTCCTGTCACATGTCACTGTAGAATTGTCCCCTATGTACATTTTCCAGTTCCTCCTCACTTCTAATTTAAAATACTCTTTAGAAGAGTGGAAAACAATGTTAATTTTACTTTAATAGCATATTTATTTATTAAAGAACGAACTGCTGACCTGAGTAACTACTATGAATTCAAGAGACTTACTCCAGATTTGCTCCCATGTAACCTACATCAGAATGTGGCCCTGTGAGCGCATTTTTCAACATAAGATTTCATGTCATTACCTTATAGTATCATAGACTGCAATGAAAATCTCTGTAAGTCTGCAGTTTCATTAAAAACATTCAAAAATCTCCTCTGTCAGCCTCAATTTTTCAATGGGTCAGATCTCACTTCTGCTTTCCTTTGAGCACTAGATGGAGTCATTACATTTTAGTTTACACCTTGCAGGTTGTACAGAGTTCTCTGTCCTTTTGGGTAGGGGCAGGGTTGATGCTGAGGGAGTAGGAGAGAGGTTCATCTTGTTCTTTATTAATATATTTGTTTATAAGACTATAAAGACCAAATCATATAAGATTCTTGGGCAAAATAAGCTGATTTCCCCATCCTCCAGCAGTAAGCATACTGCTAATATCATGGCAAGAAAGCCGGCATAGCTGTTTTGATAGATGAGCCATTACATATAAGAATAAGCCAGTAATTTAGAAACCAGGCTGTGATCCTGCAGCATTTAAGTCAATGAGAACAGGATCTGGCCCTTAATAATCTCATGACTTTTCCTGAGATTAATCATGAACTCTGCCTATTGCAAGCCACGCTGCTGTGGGCATGTTTCCTACTGATTTCCTTATGCTTGCCCTTTATCACACATGACATGCTAGGAAGAATGAACGGCTGTTCTCTGAGCAATGTTTGTGACATCTCCTGTAGGCCTCTCTTGGCCTACTTGCCTCTTGATGGATACAGGCCTAACGAATCTGAGTGTAAGCACCACCTCTGGCCAGCACACTCTCCAGACCTCCCAGCAAGAGTGCTGCTTTTGGATATGCTGGAAGACCAGGCAGGCATAGCTTTAATGCAGCCCTCTTCGGAGGATGAAGTTCAGGCCAGGACAGTGGAAGGGCACGTCCAAACAAATGTCACACTCTCCTCTCACTTTGCCTCGCTGCCCCTCACAGAGAACTGGGGCAATTTCTCCTCTCAGTTAGGCCCATGAAAATACAGAGCAATTCCACTCAGTTCAGTGGAGTCCCCCAGATTTATACCTGCATAGCAGAGAGCAGAATTTGTCCCATGAGATAATTGTGTTTAAACTAATTAACTGTCCTGTTAAGCGTTTCAGAACACACGAACTGACGAATAACATAATGATTAGGTTCTCTTGGCATTCACACACACGCTGTCTTTCATTTAGAACTCCACATCTCACTGAGGATTAATGTGCCAGCATTGATCTATAGCCCAGGGCAAGTGTTCCTTTGAACAGAGAGGAAACTAGTGGAAGCTGCCCTAATCATGTTTTTCACCACAGGACAGGTTCTGCATAGAAAGGAAGCACCAATAAAGTTTAAATTTCACTATTAATGTAGGCCCCTATTCAACAAAACACTTAAATCCCTTTTTGGCGTCAGTGGAATAAGCCCATTCTTAAATTCCTTACTGAACAGGAATGGACTCATGCATGTACAGAGAGTTAAGTATGTGCTATCTTGAATTTAGGCATCGAGCATGTACCCTTTTCATCTCTACTATACAATTTACCTGACTAGGTATGCAGACTCTTCTTCATTGGGACATTATGTTCCCTACTGTGTAACATTTCCAAATCACTATGATGTAAACAATCTCACTTAGCTTTCCAGCTGCAAACCATTATACGGGCAATCGTAAAATCTTGAGTTTTACAGCATCATTGGTACAAGCCTCGGTTTTGCTGCCAAGCAGTGTGGCATCCTTGTATTTCTCCGTCTGTTTTAAAAAACCCGTCCTGGACAGACCATTTTATTTACAATCTCTTTCAGATAAACCACTCGTGTTTCAGTTTGTCTGTTGGGTCCTGCAAGAGACATCCCAGGTGATGTTCGTCAATAACCCTATCAGTAGGCTTATCGTGTACACAAATACCTAGTTACTCAATCAGAATGCAAGGAAGCATGTGAGGTATGCTAAGTACTGAATACAGATTACATTTTTCTGCCAAACCCAAAACACACTTTCTATTGGTTTTATGAATTAGCCAATTTTTTTCTGCCTAATAATTAACAGGAAAAAAAATCATTCTTTTTTTCTTAAATGCTGAGTCATTTGTCTGTACATTCAACCATTTGCCCACAAGCACTTTTCTTGGATGGAAAATTCTGATACTTGATTTTTTTTATACTGGAAGTGGCCAAGTCCACCCCCATTCTGAAATGAAACATTTCAAAAATAATAAAAGTACAAAGCATTTGGTGCAGCGATTATGTCTAGGAAAGTGAGGAAGGTGGGAAGGTTAAACAAAAAACAAAAAAGAGTAACAGAACCATTGAGATATGTATCTACAGGCCGTGCTGCACTGAGTAACCACATGATCTTATTATTGTCATAGTTTTCTTCCTTTTCGCTCCCCTTACTTGTCTCTTGATACCCCTTATTTACTGAGATACATGCACCTGAGGTAAGATTGTGGGCTCTCCTGGGCAGGGATCACAGCTGCACTTGTTTTGGTGCGGCACCTACACTAGCACAGCTTTGGTTTTTTAAAAAATAAAGTGATTTTTATATGTCTGGAAAAAAATGATTTTTATACTTTTTTCAAAGTTGTGCCATAGTCTATGGCAATAAACTGGTGGCCAGTATGTGCATGTAATCATGTGTTCTTCCAGACTGAGTCAGAACTGCTCAGCTGTGTGTTATAGGCCCTAAACTGCTACACCTAAGGGAGATTCTCCTTTAATGTAAGTAATAGGGCCTGTACTTTTGGAGCATGAGTTTTATCCCTACTGCTGCCATGAAGCTCCAAGCAACCATAATGTACAGCATAGTTTTAAGTGTTAAGCCCTAAATGGCTATAGACTTCTTCTAATCTTTGTGTGTAAAATCTAGTGTCATATTTAAATTATCTACTCACAGTCTTACCAGTAGAGGTGCCCTACTACCTTTTGCTTCCTGTGTAGGCAATAGTCCACCAATCAGAACAGATGCTTTAGTTTGCCATTCACTGCAATGTCTTCTTTTCCTCAACAATTGGCCTGGATGAGTCCTATCGCTCGAAATAGTGAGTGAATTCCAATGAAAGTTTTGGGGGTTTTGAGCTCATGGTGCTAAATTGGGAAATGCTCACTAAGCACTTGAGACAAGATTTTCAAAAATAGTGTGTGTGTGATTAGTATCTTACATTCATAAAGTCTTTCCAATGACGTCAACAGGCCTCAGATCGGGCCTCTATTCTCTTACATAAGTGCTGAGCACTTTAGAAAATTAGGCATTCAGTCTGAGAATTGCAAAGCTATTTAAATGCCTAACGCCAATTGATTTCCTTGGGAACTAGGCACCTACCTATCTTCAAGGATCTGCACCTAAGACCCTAATTCAGCCAAACATAAAAGAAAAAGCTTATCTTTAAGTAAGGGAATAGTGGTGTGAGGCACTATGCATGTGCTTAAAGTTAAGCCTGTGTTCTTGTGCTTTGCTGTATTTGACTTCATTTAAGTGATCAAATATGGACATGTGGTCCTAACTTTAAGCACTCACTTTTGATGGTTGGAAGAAACAGCTAGATGAATTCAAACCAAAAATAAGGTGAAAAAAATGTTAGCAGTGAGTGTTCATATCCATTGGAACAGCTTCCCAAGGGATGTAGTGGATTCTCCATAACATGGAGTTTTGGGACTAAATCTTGGCTCCACTGACGTCAATGGCAAAACTCCCATTGGCTTCAAGAGGACCATGGTTTCACCCTTTAAATCAAGTATTGATTTAGTTATAGAAGGTAGGTTGTAGCTGAACCACATGTTATTGCTGAGTGAAACTATGGCCTGGATTATGCCTCAGGTCATTCTAGATGACCATGGTTCCTTCAGATTTATGAAACTATGAAAATCTTGACCTTGGGTATTGTGGTGAGGGGCAGTACAGAGAACTTGACAGAGATTAAAGACATGACCTTCTTATCCAATGAAGAGCGATAGTTTAAAGAAAAACAGATAGTTCCATAATAGACCATCTTCTCTCGAATTGCTCCCAGTTTCAGTGTGCAATAAATACTAAGAGGCAGAGGGAATAAATAACAGACATATTGGGGCATCATAATGCATTGTCTCTTTTCCTGAATTTCCTTCAAAGGCTCTGAAAGCACCCATGGAGGGTGTTGAAGTCAAGAGAGAAACAAAACGGGAAAAGAAGACACAAAACCAGACTCCAGTGAGAAAATGTGGGAAGGGAGTCTGCAAAGCCGTGGGCTATATCACAGGAGACATGAAACAGTTTGGAGTCTGGCTTCAAGGTAAGCCCATAGCGATCAGCGTGTTCCATCTGTATCAACTAATTCAAGGATGATTTGGCTTAATAAACTGCAGAACAGAAATGATAATACTGAACCATTCCTACATTGTAGGGGAAATGCTCCCTTATGTAAAGAACCAGCCCAAGGCTTATCCACCACCCAAGTCTAGAGGGTGCATAAGCTGAAATTCACCCCATGTGCCAGCCCCTCCACAGAGGAGTGAATTTCATCTTGTGAGCGTAACAGAGGATGTTTATTTCAATGTTGGGTCGTTCCTTAGCATGCTCCCCTTTCTTTCCACAGACTAATGTTTGTCAAGCCCAAATGCCAGTGTGAAGTTAAATCATTCATCCTGGGTTTTGATCGCTCAACAAATCAGCAGCGAAATACTCACCTAATCTGCCATCCGAGATGCAGACATCATACATAAGCCAGTTTGTATGAATCTGGCCCAGTATGCTTTAGAATAGGGAACTCTAATAGCTGCGCTATTAGTGTCAGTTAGGTTTTCAGCTGCAAACCATTGTACAGGCAATCATAAAATCTGAGTCGAGTTTTACAGCTTCACTGATACATGCCTTGGTTTTGCTGCCAAGCAATGTGGCGTCCTTGCATTTCTCCATGCGTTTCCAGAAAACCATCCTGGACAGACCATCTCATTTATCAACTATTTACAATGTGATCTCTTTCAGATAAACCAGTCCCATTTCAGTTTGTTGACTGGGTCCTGCGAGGGATATCCCAGGTGATGTTTGTCAATAACCCTCTCAGTGGGCTTATCATGATTGTTGGGTTCCTCGTCCAGAATCGTTGGTGGACGCTTACAGGCTGTTTAGGAACAGTTGTCTCAACGTTAACAGCACTTCTTCTGAATCAGGACAGGTAGGTTTGTCTTGTGATTTAAAATATTGTGATAAGTGAGAAATAAGATCCACGTTCGGATATCTGCCCTTTGATGTGCTGAGTAGCTAGTATTGCCTTAGCTTAACATATCAATAGAAAGAAAATGTGCTTCCTAACCTATTCTTATATAGATTGTTATACTCTGAGACATAACTGCGAGGGAATCTGTCTTCACTAAGAAATACATTTTAACTATACCTTCAAGACCCAAGCTCCTGAAATCCTAACTGAGGCAAAACAAGCCCAGGAGTTAGGATATGTACAAACGGAGACAGAAGCCCAGGGAAGTTAAATGACTTGCCCCTGGTCACCAAGAAGCCTGTATCATAGGTGAGACTTGAATCCAGATCTCTCAAGGCCCAGTCCAGTACCTTAACCGCAAGACCAAGGAACTGGGAGCCAGGACTTTTAGGTCCTGATTCTTCCCTTACACTGGTATAATTCCACTGGTAGACAGCACACCTGGAAATTACATTCCAGCACAGGAAGCATTGATTCACCGCAGGTGAAGGGACAGAGTTAAGTGATGATATATTTCAACAACAACAAAACCTTCAAGTCAATTGTCTTTCTCCCACAGATCATCCATAGCAGCAGGACTGCATGGCTATAATGGGGTCCTGGTGGGACTGCTCATAGCAGTATTATCTGACAAGGGAAACTTCTATTGGTGGCTTCTATTGCCTGTTGCTGCAGTATCCATGACATGGTAAGTCGCACACTTTTAGGCTTCTGTGAAAGCCTAAACACTTCTGTGTTGTAGAATTTAAGGGCAGAATGGACCACCAGATCATCTAGTCTGACCTCCTGCATATCATAGACCACCACCACCCTCCCTCTAAACCCAACAACTGAAATGAGACTAAAATAATACAACCCCCACAGAATAGACTCCTACATGCCACAGGCAGAGAATAAGAGGGATTGAGGTGCACCAGTGCTTAGATTCTGATTCCTTCTGTTCCTGAGACATTGGTTGTCATATGTTGTCCTGCATAGATTTTCAAACTAATGAAATCATGCTACTACTACTAATCCTGGGGGAATTCTGGGCCACTGTGCACATGCAGAATTCATGTCCCCCACAGATTTCTTTGCTTCTTTGCAGAAAAATGACTTTCTGACAGGGAAGCAAAGGGAAGCCACAAAAGCAGTCATGCACTCCTCCCCAGCAGTGCAGGCAAGTCATTTCAGCCACCTGGAACAGCTGGCAGAGAAGTAAATCACTGCAGCAGTGCAGGGGTGGAGACACCCTGGTTAGTGGCACATACCCTATGTTAGGCATGACTCCTCTTCCCCTGAAAGGAGCAGCTAGGGCTGGGTCAGAACCACCCCCAGAAACCTCCTCAGGCTGCAGGAAGCTGCATGAATGCACACACGCACATGCTTCCTGCCCAAATTGCTCCTCAGCCATAACTTCCCCTGCATCCAGAACCCTCACCACCAACCACCCACCCCACCAAGCCTCACCTCCTGCATTCAAGGCCACCCTGTACCCAGATCCCCCCACCAAGCTCCACCTCCCCAGCTGGACTCCCCTGATCCCTTCCCTTCCTGGACCCAGACCATCCCCCACTGACCTCCCTGCACTCAAACACCTATCTTGGTGAGCCCCACCCCACCTGCACCTGGACAACTCGGACCTTAGCCCCACTAAGCCCCTACCGGCTGCACCCAGACCCCCACCCCACCAAGTCCGACTCCCTCCATAAGTCCCCCACACTCAGAACCCCTCTGCTGAGCCCCAACCACCTTCACCTGAATCCCCCTGCAGAGTCTCATTGTCCTCCAATGAGCCCCTGTGCATCCAGATCCATCCCCTGCACCTAGACGCACCCACTGAGCAGCACACACCCAGATTGCCCTACCAAGAACCCTCTCACCCTACAGCTGTACCCCCACCACCACCACTAAACCCTTCCACACTTGGATCCTGGCAGACTGAGCCTCCCCAGCCACACCTGGTGCACCTGATGTGAAGGAGCAGGTGGGTCGGATGCAGCCTCACCACCAAGTCCAGGGTCAGGGCCGGAAGCTGCAGGGTGATCTCCCATCTCTGTGCAGCCAGTGGCCTCTGTTTCCCACAGCCATGTGGGAGTCTCCACATTTATTTATGGGAAAAAATTGCAATATTTTAAAATATTGTGAGCAGAATTTTGGGGGAGAGATGCAGAATTCCCTCCAGAGTATACCACACATGCATTGGCTTCTACAGCAGTGATTTTTTACTATTATTTACCGTTATACATTTTAGATTAATCCTTTCTAAAATACATTCCCAGTTTACATGTAAATTCCATGTTTAACTGAAATTAATTCAGTGTCCTAAATGTTAGCCACATGTCAGTTGCCCATTGTAATGTGAACAGCAACATTCTTTTCACCATTTCCCTGCCTTTGTAAACCACAAGTTTTTCATTTTTTTTTTAACTTGTATAAATGGGTATTTTAAAAATGTTATAAAAATTTACCAGCCCAGGCACAGAACCTACGTACCTGCCCTTAACCATGATGATTGATGAAAACAACTAATGATATTTTACTGGCCTATCAAACAATGATGTGCCCAGGCAGATTGGCAATCGGTCTTTCAAACTCAGGATATTTTGCTGGAAAGGGCTGAAACACATAGATTCTCATCTGCCTAAAGCTTAGGTGGTGAATTATAACCAGTTTTGTTGCTGTAACTCAAATGGTCATAGGCTCTGTCTATTGATTTATTTAGCCAGGGTCCCAACCCATAAGCTTGGATACACTCTAAGCTTTTTCCCAGTTCAAGGTTTCACTCTGGTCTGATTTGGGCCCCTCTCTAGCCTTAATAAATTAAGAGCCACATCCTCAGCTGTGTAAATCAGCTTCGTTGAAGTCAATGAAGCTTCACCAGTTCACACCAATTGAAGATCTGTCCCTAAATATGTTTAGGGTAATGAAAGCAGGGAGGAAATCTATGTATTGCTGATTGCAATGCACAAGTATGGATGTGGGAGTTGCAAGATAACTTAAAATAAATCTGATTGTATCAGAAGGACCTCTGGAACTCAAACAGTTCCTAAAAACCAAAAGGCATGACGAGTGTGCATTTCCTATGTTATTTGTCAGGATAATGGATAGTTTTTGCCTGGCTGAGCGATCTGAGGAATTAATCTTCACAAGCTTCTAATGAGATCATTTTGTTTTTCTCTTTAAGCCCAGTTTTCTCCAGTGCTTTAGGCTCAATCTTCAGTAGGTGGGATCTTCCTGTTTTCACCCTGCCTTTCAACGCAGCAGTGACATTATACTCTGCGGCCACTGGACACTACAACCTTTTCTTCCCTACAGTCCTCATTAAGCCTGCAACATCAGTGCCCAATATCACCTGGTCCACCATTGATGTGCCAAAGGTAAGAGTCACTAAACGTCCCATGCCTGTTACACAGTAAGCCAATAAAGAGCCATGTCTTTTTAATTTATATGACAGACAGAGCCCTGTAATAGGCCTCTGTCCCAAATCTGGACCTTAGCGTCCAAAATCTGGGTGCTTAGCATGAACCTCCAGGCTTAATTACCAGCTTGGATCTTATCTCGCTGCCACCAATCAGGATTCTGAGTACCTGATAAACTCTTGTCTCCCCAAACCTTTCCCTGGGGGACCCCAAGACTCAGATGCCCTGAGCTCCAACAAAGGGAATAACCACTTCCCTTCCTGCTCTTTATTCCTCCAGATTTCCCACCCTGGGGATACTAGGAGATTTTCCTGCTTCACCCTTGAACACAAAAGAGAAGACGATTTACCTTCCCCCTCCTTTTCTCCCCCTCCCAGTCTTTCCCTGAGAGAGACAGTACTCCTGGCACAGAGATTCCTTATCCCTGCCTTAACTAGGAAAAGAAAATCCAAAAGTTTAAAAAGAAAGCTTATATAAAAAGAAAGAAAAAAACACATGACGATCACTGCATCAGGATGACATAACAGAGGCTATTGCTTAAAGAAAATATTGAAAATTAGCCTTGATTCAAAAAGATATCCAATTTAACATTCCAGAACTCCACATATGTAAATACAAAAATACATTAAAACCTATTGCTTTTCCTTTTGTACTCACAACTTGGAACAGAAGGGTAGAAAGAAGCTTGGAGATAGAAAAAAAAGGTCTTCCCTCATAGCCGAGAGAACAAAACAGGCAGAACAAAGACAAAACACACCCAGAATTCCCTCCCTCACTTTGAAAAATCTGGTTTCCTGATTGATCCTCTGGTCAGGTGTTTAGTTCCCTTTGTTAACCCTTTACAGGTAAAAGAAACATTAACCCTTAGCTATCTGTTTATGACAAGCCCCACAATACAATTCTGTATTTCCATGGTAACAAGTAACCGATATGTAATACTTTACTATGGCAACTGTGACTTCAATTTTAGAGTTTCCAAGTATCTTAAGCACACAACTGGACCTAATTACATGTTATAATCCGCAGTGAATCTCTCTGGATTCTAATAATCCATTACCATGGAGACACTGGTCATGGCTCCATAGTTCTGTTCCAATTTTCATGTAATGCTGGAATTACACCTTTGTATCACATATGATTAATATACTCTATTAAATTTTTTAAAATCATCTTTTTTTTAAGAAATTGGCACAGACACTATCATAAGGGGATGTTTAGAAACTCATGTTCGGGAAGACATGCAGATTTTTTTATAGTTAATATTTATGCTGGAGATGCACCAAAACAATTTTTTTCTACTCTAGTGGCCCCTCTACTATTAACCAACGAGGGCTATTTCCAAAGTTGTGCTGCCATCATTAATTAATGCCAATGTATAAAAAAAGCTTGTAGAAATGGGTATTTCCATTTTAAACTTGTTAAGACAGATAGGAAAAGGAAATCAAACCTTGCCAAGTGGAGAACAAACAAAAAAACAACCCATGATGACAGATGTTATTTATAAGCGTCTAACAAGAATTTAAAATATATAGAGAGCAGTAAAACAAAGTACAACTCCACAGGGCACATCATCAAATGAGAGCCACAGAACCAAGCCAAAACTGAAAATTACCACATATACTTGTCCATAGGCCAAATCTTTTTGGCAAAAAAATGCCGCATCAAAGAGCAGGGGTTCGCTTATAAACAGGTCTACACCAAAATTTGATGATTTTAAACTCTATGGAATCATTGACTATCTAATACATTGTTGTTTTGTTTACCTGGAGGGTCTTCAGGCATGGAGCCCCTCAGCTCCCTGTGGCCGCAGTTCACCGTTCCCAGCCAATGGGAGATGCGGGAAGTTCCCATTGGCTAGGAACAGCAAACCACAGCCACTGGGAGCTGACGGGCTCCGTGCCTGTGAACATCTCAGGTAAACAAAACGTCCAGGCCCGCTAGTGGCTTACCCTAATGGGCCAGGAGCCAAAGTTTGCCAACCTCTGAAATAGAGAGTCGGCTTATGAAAGGATCATACAGGTTTCGCTATTTTTACCTAACCATCTTGGGGGGTCAGCTTATAAATGAATGGGGTAATGAACAAGTATATACGTACTCTATATGTGGCCGGTGACCTCCCCAACACTATGTTCCTTGCACACTTCAAATGCCTATTGATTCCAAAGAGAGTTTGGGGTGCAAAGGAAAGAACAGATTCTCTGCTGAGGGAGATGAGTAAAGCTCCTTTGAAGTGAATGGAAGGCGGCCAATTTATGACAGCAAAGAATTTGGCCTGGGCCTTTTCTTGGAAAATACCTTCATTAGAGACCACATAAACCCTGCTTCAGTGGAGATTTATTAATATTAAAGAAAAGAATTAGAAACATCTTCTTATCTTCACAAATGACTTGAAAGGTGAAAGAGAAGATCATCTAGAAATACCAGCTGGCTACCCAAAACTGTAAAAACTATCTGCTGACAGGCTTCAGAGTAGCAGTCGTGTTAGTCTGTATCCGCAAAAAGAACAGGAGTACTTGTGGCACCTTAGAGACTAACACATTTATTTCAGCATAAGCTTTCATGGGCTACAGCTCACTTCTTTGGATGCATAGAATGGAACACACAGACAGGAGATATTTATACGTACAGAGAACAAGAAAAGGTAGAAGTATGCATACCAATAGGAAGAGTCTAATCAATTGAGATGAGCTATCATCAGCAGGAGAAAAAAAACTTTTGACGTGATAATTGAGATGACTCATAGAAAGTGTGAGGAGAACTTAGGGTATGGCTACACTTGAAATTTCAAAGCGCTGCCGTGGCAGCGCTTTGAAGTGTGAGTGTGGTCGGAGCGCCAGCGCTCCCACATCCTCTACGGGTGTAGNGCCACGCTAACCTGTTAGTGGACCCATTGTAGCAATAGTTTGGAAGGAAATCATAGTTGAGCTCCCAGAAGACATGAAGAGTGATTCTTCCATAGGGAGCCGACACGTTGTGATTGGCTTCTCTGAACATGGCATCAAAGCTGTCCAAGGTCATGTATCTGCTCAATAGCTTGTGTGTCATTTTATTTATCTCTACCAAGCCATCTAGCTCCTGAGAACATTTAAAACAAGAAGGGTGGGGGAGAAACGGGAGGAGAATTATCAAATTTCCTTATGAGCTGTACTATGGTGCTCATCACTACTGCATCTGAGAGAGTCACAAACATTAATCCAGCTTCAGAAACCCCAGTGAGGAGAAGGGGTGGTATTTTTTGGATCAGTAAAATGGGGATCTGAGGAACAGAGAGATTAAGGTAATAAGTTTATATTAATTTTGGGTGCCTGAGTTGAGGCACCCAGGACCTGATTTTTCAGAGCACTTAGCACTATGTACAACGCTTTATATATTCAGACACGGCTCCCAATGACTTCAGTCACACTTCCTCAATTTCTGTGTGCCCAACCTGAAGCGGGGGAGGGGCCCTGAATTTCAGAACACATCACTAATGACCACCAGTAAAAAGTCTGATTAAAGTGACTTGCCCAGCACCACATAGGAAATGCTGTGACAGAGGCAGGGATAGAATACAGGTTGCCAGGGCAGCATTCAACTGCCTTAACCATGAGACTGTCCTTGGACTGTCCTGCAATTCCCTGCCTCATTCACTGCACACCTTTCAACTCCTACAGCAAATGAGGCTGCGACCCTGATTCATCCTCAGAGCTGGTCCATCCTCTGCACTGAACGAGGCAAGTGGGAAGAAAGGGGTCGGGGGAAAGGAACTGATTGAAGACTGTGGGCATGTCTACACAAAGAGAGATGCTGAACTCGAATTAATATGCAAATTAGATACAATTAACGTAGGTTTAACAGAGACTGGGAATGGTTGGGTCATTACATTAACTGAATCCATTTCCCCACATCAAGTTCTCCTCACACCTTCTGTGGGTCATCTCGATTATCACTTCAAAGGTTTTTTTTCTCCAGCTGATGATAGCTCATCTCAATTGATTAGTCTCTTCCTGTTGGTATGCATACTTCCACCTTTTCATGTTCTCTGTATGTATAAATATCTCCTGTCTGTGTGTTCCATTCTATGCATCCAAAAAAGTGAGCTGTAGCCCATGAAAGCTTATGCTGAAATAAATGTGTTAGTCTCTAAGGTGCCACAAGTACTCCTGTTCTATCTGCTGACAGAAACAGCCATTTCCATGGAACTGATGTTCATTAAAATGAGGCCTTTTGGGGAGGCAGGGGAGGCCAAAGCATCAGATTTCAGTTTATTCTGTTATCAATATCTGAATACAACATCAGTCGTGGAAAAAAATATTAGGTTGGAGACTTCACCTTACAATATCTAAGTCCGCAGACTAAAGCAGAAAAAAGTGAAAGCTGTCAATGTGTTTGAAGGGGTGACTACCAAAGCTCACTATCTATGTGGCTCGTTTCTGGATTACTGATTAACACATCCCTTGGTTAGGTTTGCACGGAGCGAAAAAACCTGCAGGACAATAAGGGGCATATGATAAGTGACAGAGAGTCACGATCAGGCATGTCAGCCCCCTGGCACCGCCTGAATAGAATTCCCCAAATAACTGCATTGTCCCAAAGTGAAAGGAGGCTGATAAGTATGAAATGGCAGATCCTGAATTTGACAGGAGGTCTGAAGGAGCTTTGGCTTACTTACACTAGGCTAATTTCTCTCCCGTGCAGAAGAAACAAAAGGCTAAAGAGAATGTTGAGGTGCTGACCTAGAATGCAGAAATTCAAGGGCAAGAAAGGGACTAACAACAAACAGCCTTCTTCAACTCCAGGGACCATGGGCCTGATCCGACAATCATTGTGGTCAATGGAAAGACTCCCATGGACTGTAATGGGAAACAGATCAGGTCCTATGCTATCAGATGAAATTTAAAATCCCCAAGAGATCCAGGTGGTGGCAACCAAGGAACACAGACTGGTAGTAAGCACTGGGAAAGCCTGAGATCTGGCTTTGAAATATTCCACTGTTTAAGTTTCAGCTCTGCTGCCAAGACTTCACTCTGACTAAACTCTCCCATAAACTTTCATATGGAATATTTTTTTGGTAGGGGTGGTGCTTTTTCTACAACAACACAGCATGCGCTGAAGCAGTTGCAATAGGACTGAGAGCAGCAGTTGCAATGAGAGACTTAAGGAGCTCAATCTGTTTAGCTGATCAATAAAGAAAATCAACAGATGACTTGATCGTGGTGTATAAGTCACTTCATGGGAAGAAACTACCAGACAGTAAAGGACTCTTTAACCTAGTGGAGAAAAGCATAATAGGAATCAATGGCTGGATGTTAAACCCAGACAAACTCCACTCACAAATAAGGCATAAATTCTTAGCAGTGAGGTTGATTAATTACCGGAACAAACTACTAAGGAAAGTGGTAGATTCTCCATATCTTGATGTCTTCACATCAAGACTGGAGGTCTTTAGTCAAAAACAAGTTATTGTGTTCAATTCAGCAGTAACTGGATGAAATTCTATGGTCTGTGATAAAGAGGAGAGCAGACTATATGATATAATGATCCCTTCCTGTCTTAAAATCTATGTCTCTGTGAAGATCTGCTGCATAAAGGAGGATCCAGCACAGATAAAGTCAAAATCCTATCCTCTGTGCATCATGGTTAAAAATTACATGTCTCATCACAGGGGTTAAAGGAAGTGGATGGGGCGGAAGTGTGGCCATTCACTATGGAAAATCCCTGTAGAATTTAATAAATACATTTTCTACAGATGTTTTCTATTGAATTCTATAGGATGATCCAAAACTATATCCAGGCTATAGAATTTTGTAGGCTGATTAAAAAATAAACTATTAACAGGTTGTTAGAGTGACAAAGTGGGTGAGGTGATGTCTTTTATTGGACCAACTTCTGTTGATGAAAGAGATGAGCTTTTCAGCCACACAGAGCTGCCTCTTCCTCCCCCACCGCATCTCTCTAATATCCTGGGACCGATCTGGCTACAGCTCCACTGCATAGAAACAGGTTGGCATTTTTATTAAATTTGATAGGTACTTGGAGGTCTTGTTACTGAATCCCAATAGCTTCATCCCTGTTAAATTGTACAGAACCTTTCCATTATTGGAGGCACAAGTCCAGTGCAGATTCATGGGGCCACAAAATGAGTGGGGGGGACGAATATGGGCTCTATCTGCTACTCCACTCCATAAGTACTACTAATGGTCTCCTCTCGGATGCATAAGGCCCTAGCAGTGAGGATTTCCTCCTCCTAATCCCTGTGTCATTACTATGGGAAATTCCCATGCATTTGGGTTTTGTTTGTATGCTCAGAAAAATGAAATAAACTCTTTAACAAGCTGAGAGACAAAATGGGTGAGATAATATTGTTCGACCGGTTTCTGTTGGTGAAAGAGACACGCTTTCAAGCACCACAGGGTTCTGCCTCAGATCTGGGAAAGGTAATTAGCCAGTATGTCTATACTGCAAGTAACTGCCTTCAGCTGCATCCAGTCAGCTGATTCGGGCTGCGGGGCTGTTTAATTGCTGTGGAGATATTTGGGCTCTGAGATTCTCCTGATTTGCGGGCTCCCAGAGCACAGACTCTAGCCCAAGTCTGAATGTCTACACGGTACACAGCCCCAGGGGCAGCTCCAGACCCCAGCAAGCCAAGCGCGTGCTTGGGGCAGCAAGCTGAGGGGGGCGTTCTGCCGGTCGCCGGGAGGGCGGCACGGAGGCCGCCTTTGGCAGCAAGCCAGCAGAGGGTCCTCTGGTCCCGCGGCTCCGGTGGAGGTGCCTGCGGGAGATCCACTGGAGCCGCGGGACCGGCAACCAGCAGAGCGCCCCCCCCAGCATGCTGCCATGCTTGGGGCAGTGAAATGTCTAGAGCCGCCCCCGTACAGCCCCATAGCTCAAGCAGCCCTAGTCCAAGTCATCAGATCTGGGCCAGCCACGGGCACTTAACTGCAGTCCAGACAAACCCCAAGTGTCACAACGAAATACAAGATGGACCTGATTGTTAAGCATAAGAAGTTAACACGTGTTGCAAGAAAATATTCAAAATGAAGTGGGCATTAACACCTCAGAAGTAGGTGCAATAAAAGATATTACCTCACCCATCTTGTCTCTTATATTCTGGGACCAACATGGGTACAACAACACTGCAAACAATATACCATGCAAAAAAAATAGGCAACAAAATGGCAAATGAAATTTAATGTGGATAAATGTAAAGTAATGCACATTGGAAAAAATAACCCCAACTATACATACAATATGATGGGGGCTAAATTATGCTACAGAGAGTCAGGAAAAAGATCTTGGAATCATTGTGGATAGTTCTCTGAAGATGTCGACGCGTGTGCAGAGGCGGTCAAAAAAGCAAACAGGATGTTGGATCATTAAAAGGGGATAGAGAATAAGACTGAGAATATATTATTGCCCTTATATAAATCCATGGTACGCCCACATCTCGAATACTGTGTACAGATGTGTCTCCTCACCTAAGAAAAGATATTCTAGCACTAGAAAAGGTTCAGAAAAGGGCAACTAAAATGATTAGGGGTTTGGAGAGGGTCCCAAGGGAGGAAATATTAAAGAGGCTAGGACTCTTCAGCTTGGAAAAGAGGAGACTAAGGGGGGTATGATAGAGGTGTATAAAGTCATGAGTGATGTGGAGAAAGTGGATAAGGAAGTTATTTACTTTATTCCCATAATACAAGAACTAGGGTCACCAAATGAAATTAATAGACAGCAGGTTTAAAAGAAATAAAAGAAGTTCTTCTTCACGCAGCGCACAGTCAACTTGTGGAACTCCTTACCTGAGGAGGTTGTGAAGGCTAGGATTATAACAATGTTTAAAGGGAACTGGATAAATTTATGGTGGCTAAGTCCATAAATGGCTATTAGCCAGGAAGGGTAAAGAATGGTGTCCCTAGCCTCTGTTCATCAGAGGATGGAGATGGATGGCAGGAGAGAGATCAACTTGATCATTGCCTGTTAGGTTCACTTCCTCTGGGGCACCTGGCATTGGCCACTGTCGGTAGACAGATACTGGGCTAGATGGACCTTTGGTCTGACCCGGTATGGCTGTTCTTATGTTCTTATGTACCATACACTAACCTCTCCTTTAAAAATGTCTGTAGCTGTTACAATCCATTCCAGTCGGCGTCGGCCAGGTGTATGGCTGTGATAACCCCTGGACTGGTGGCATCTTCCTGGTTGCTTTATTCATCTCCTCTCCTCTCCTTTGCTTGCATGCTGCAATTGGATCAGCAGTGGGGATGCTGGCAGGTATTACAGATTTCTCTCTTACAAATGTCATACACGATCACTTAGAATGAAAAGAATTAAAGCCGGTGGAAACATTTGCAATCTATAAATGATTTTCCTGATGGAAAAATGACTTTTTTGACAAAAATGAAAACTTTTTCAAAAAGCACTTTGGTTGAAGTTTTGAGTTTGTGATGAAAAATTTCACGATTTCAAAAAAACCCATTTTGTTGCAGTGGGGGGGCAAGCTACTTTCACTTCTTCACTTCTCGTCTCCCCTTTATCAATGGACAAACAGTTAAAAAAAAACAAGGAAGAGAGAGAGAGCACAAATGATTTTTAGACACCAAAATGAAACACAATTTTTCAAATGTCTTTTATTTTAAATTTTGTTTAGAAATTTTTCATTGAAAACATAAAATATATTTTGTGGTAAAGTTCAAATAAAAAAAAAAATCAAGAAATATACCGACCTTTTTGACCACCTCCACAAAGAACAAGAGATTACTGTGGTTCTGAAATGTAGGGCTGGGAAAGCATTTAGGCCCAGATTCACAAAGGTATCTAGATGGCTAACTTCCTCTGGGCATTAGGTGCCTAAATACCTTTGTGAATCTGGGCCTCACGGTCCAAATCTGCCTTCATTCATCAACTTCCAGTGAGTTCATAGAAGCAGGGATTCTGTCCTCAGTCACCTCAAGGAAGTCCAGAGTAACTCCACTGACTTTGGTGGAGTAATTCTGAATTTACACCAGCGGGAGTGAAATCAGAGCTTGGCCCAATGGGAGTGATACCCCTGAGCACAGAACTGAACCCTTTACAAGTCTGATTCATTCCAGTTCTTAACTTCTTTTACCCCTTAAGCCTGGCAGTGACATTTTTCTGACTTCCTTTACAGCACTGAGCCTAGCAGCACCTTTTAGCAATATCTATGCTGGCTTGTGGAGTTACAACAGTTGCCTCGCATGCATCGCTATCGGGGGCACGTTCTATGCTCTGACATGGCAGACTCACCTGCTAGCAATTGCCTGTGGTATGTACCTGGTGGATGTCTATGGCTGGGGTGATTCCTTATGAAAACAAAAATATAGGAGGCTTTTGTACTAGAGAGGAGTGAAGCCACAAAGTTCACAGCTAGGTCTCCAGATGAACTTAGGCAAGGTTGAAGATTATTTCCATCAAAGGTGTTGATTAGGGGCCATCCCTCTAATTTATGCTGGCAAAACAAAAATAATACCTTTGCCTTCAGCCATGCCAAAGGAAGAGCTGTTTACCTAATGACTGTGACTTATCGATAGATGTTCTGATGTATAAAATGTATCTGTTCAATGATCTTCAACATGTCATGCTGGTATAGCTGAAACTAGGGATGGACCCAAACTATTTCCCCAGATACGGACATGCCTAAACTCTGGAGACAATCAGCACCAGACTGATCCATCTCTGTCTGAAACTACATTACACAACTTACTATCTCTATTTAAATAGAGAGTGGAATTGTGAAGTAGCACAGAGTTCTTTCAGAAATGACTTTATTAAGCAATTCCAGGTCAGGTTTCAGTATGTCTGCATCATGTAGATCTCAGAATGGATCCTTTGCTCATTCAGTAAATGAGATTTGATTTCTTCACTGGCTCCCATTATAGTCTGACTGTGTCCTAAAGACAGAAGAGATACAGGGGGAAACAGTGTTTTCCATCTCATACCAGCCTTCGAGGTGCATCCTTGCAATTTCAGCAGACTTGTTTCCCATGATTCTCTTTCCACAGTCACACTATGAGACTTGTAAACTTTAAGGCCAGAAGGAGTCGTCATGATCATTAGTCTGACCTCCTGCTCACCTCATGAACCTCACCCTCCCACTCCTGTAATAGGCTCATAACCTCTGGCTAAGTTACTAAAATCTTGAAATCTCGATTGAAAGTCTTCAAGTTACAGAGAAGCCACTATTTACGGTAACTCAAACCAGCAAGTGACCCACCCTATGGAGGAAGGTGAAAAAAACCAATGTCTCTGACATGGGGGAAAATTCCATCCCGATCCCAAATATAGCAGTCAGTTAGACCCTGCAGCAAGGTCATTAATTAACAAGTTAAATAAGATTGGTGGCAAATCTGATCCCTGAGGAACTCCTCTAGTAATCTCCCTCCAGCCTGATAGTTCATGACTCATTGTAGTCTCCTACTTAACCAGTTCTTTACCCACCTTTCAGTTCTCTTATTAATCCCCATCTTCTCCAATGTAACAAATAATATCCCATGTGGGACTGCTTTCCTGAAATCCAGGTAGATTAGATCTTTTCATTGTTTCATTTTTATTGCTGGGCACAACCTATTGTGCCTTTTGCATGGTTGGAAGGAGCACGCACTCTCTGTGAAAAGTAGTGTTCAAAATTAGATTAATCCTTAGGCTCTCATGAATCACAGGAGGAGGCGACTGTAAAGTGTAGTGGCAAGGCTTGCCCAAGATCGCTATCTTCACTCATTTCTTCAAGTGCTGTGAGTAATCATATTTACCAGGAATTGTCTGTCTGTCTGTCTTTTCACAGCATTCTTTTGTGCCTATCTGGGAGCAGCTGTAGCCAATATGTTTTCCGTGGTAAGTTTTTAATAGCTCATGGCCAACTAACAGGGAAATGAGATGTGTTTCTGAAGACAGATTTAAATCCTCAATATTTCGTTTCCTAATCTCCAGTGTGGTGTAAACAGGTTATATATTCCGCGCCATCCAATCCCATTGAGCAGGCATCCCAGAACCCCACCAGAGCGGGAACAGGTTTTGCCTCATGGGACAGTTACACTGCTCATTAAAATATATTATAAATAACTTAGAACTTTTCATCTTCAAAGTGCAGGCACTACATGAACTAATCATCCCTCAGGGTAGGGATTATTCACCATATTTTGCAGCTGAAGACACTAAGGCCCCGCTCATCAAAGGTATGTAGGCGCCTAACTCCCACAATGAGAGTTAGGCACCTGAATGCCTTTGAGCATATAGGACTAAGTGACTTGCCCAGGTAGACTACCTTAAGGACCTAGCCAGAGATTGATCCAGATAGCGCTCAATTTGCAAGGAAGCCAGGTCCCTTTGGGATTTGTCATGATGACAACAACAACTTGCCCAGGTGCTCATAAGGTGTTGGTGCAAGAACCAGGGCAGAGTTAATTTCCTGGCTTTTACTCCTGCATTCAGCTCTGTAGCCTGCTGGCCACATTCTGCCCTGCTTCACACTTGACCTCACTGGAGTTGCATAGGTGTGACAGAGGGAAGGATTTAGTCATACACCATTCTCGGTGCAGCCCGTGCTCATCATATGTGACAGGTCCCATAATGTTGTTATCATCCCACAAGCTTTGGTAAAGAGGAAAAAGGCACCTACCCACTTGGGAAACAAGACTCCTCTGAGAAGGCTCATCGCAGACCTCCTAGCTTTGAATTATGTTTAGGGCTGGAGGATTAAGTTAAGAAGGGTCACAGAATGATTAAAATGATGAATATTCTCTTCTTTTCAGTTCGGATTAGCAGCGTTTACCTGGGCTTTTTGCTTGTCTGCACTC
Organism: Chelonoidis abingdonii; assembly: GCF_003597395.2. Lineage (NCBI taxonomy): Eukaryota > Metazoa > Chordata > Testudines > Testudinidae > Chelonoidis > Chelonoidis abingdonii. Next base: position 12,959,237 of record NC_133774.1, read on the forward strand.
ACCTTTCTGTTACTAAACACAAACATCTCCGCGATCTACAAGTTACCTCTCAACAAAGTCACTTACCCAGAAGCCAACCGAGTGTATTACCTCACGATGAAGAAGCAGTACCGGGTTTACGATAGCGCCAGTGGTGCCATGGCTCTGGGCCCAGACTCAGAAGGGGCCCCGGCCAGACCGATCCCCCAGCCAGCTGAGGCAGCCAGGAAAGCTGTCTCCACCCCTGCTCCACTCCCACCCCATCTCTTCCCACCTCTGCTCCGCACCAGCCCCGCCCCCACTCCATCCCCTCCCCCGAGCTATGCATCCCGGGGGACTGCAGCAGGGGTCAGGCACATCCTGCACTCAGCGGGTGGTGGGAAGTGGAGTGACCCGGCCCCAGCCTGCTCCACTCCGCCAGATCCCAGCCATGCCACCGGTGAGTGCTGGGTGGCAGTTACCCCCTACCCCTCAAGTCCCAAGGCTGGGAGCCAGGAGATCAGAGCGGAGCGGGTGGGGGCCGAGTTACTCCTCTTTCCCCCACCCCGTGAGTGTGGGGTCAGGCCCACCCTGCAATCACCGGGTGGCAGGAAGTAGAGCGACCCAGCCCCATTCCGCTCCGCTCCGCTGGCTCGTGCTGGGTGGCGGTTTACCCCCTGCCCCCCAAGCCTGGAGAGGAGATGGAGCAGTGGGGAAGGGGCATGGGATGGAGAAAAGAAGGGGATGGGGGAAGCAAGAGCAGGGGGGAAGCAGGGGCAGAAGGTAAGGAAGGGGGTGGGGTGGGGAGGAGATGGAGTAATGGCAAAGGGGCATGGGATGGGGAAGAGAAGGGGATAGGGGAAGTAGGGGGTAAGGGGAAGAGAGGAGATGATGCGGTGGGGAAGGGGCATGGTATGGGGAAGAGAAGGAGATGGGGGAAGTGGGGGCAGTGGGGAAGGAAGTGGGTGGGATGGGGAGGAGATGGAGCGGTGAGGAAGGAGCATGGGATGGGGACGAGAAGGGGATGGGGCAAGCAAAGGTAGGGGGAAGCAGGGGCCCAGCAGGAGGATACCCTTGGGAGAAGCTGGGGTTCCCTGTTAAGCAGGCTTATCAAACCCTCACTCTGACAAGCCCCACCTCCTCTGTATCTGTACCACCCCAATGAGCCCCCCAGACACCTTCTCCACTGAGTCCCAACCACCTGCACCCCCACCCAAATGATCTGCACCTCCCCTGCACCTAGACCTCCCCGCTGAGCCCCAAACACCTTCACCTGGATTCCCTGCAGAGACCTACTACCCCTGCTCCTGGAACCCTCAATGAGCTTCTGTGCATCCAGACCTCCCACTGAGCCACCCACACCCAGACTGCCCCCCAGAGACCTCTCCTACCCCCACCTGGATCCCCCCACACTAAGTCCCTCTGCACTTGGATTCTGCTGCCAGGCTGAGCCTGCTCACCCATACCTGGTGGGTGTTTATGAGGAGCTTCTCCCAGGTGTGAGGAGGCCACATGGGAGAGAGCACAAAGGTATTTGAAAATGTAACAAGTGGGCAAAGAAGGCTGATACCTTGGGCCCACTGGCAGCAAGATTCAGCATCTTGAAACTGAATGAAAGAGGCGAGGTAGGGTGAGGATATGCTGTGAAGGGCCTTGAGAGTAAAGTATTCAAACTGGAATATTTAAATATGAACAATGCTTCAAAAATCAGTTGAGAAATAATACCGTTTGCCATGCTTTACTTGCTAAAGCTCTGCACAGCATTTTGTGGTGTAAATAAAAAATTGCACATCTAGGTTTCAGGGTTTCATATATGCATTTTCCTTCTCTGTTTAGTTGCAGCATTTTTTCCAAAGGCGCGCATTGTTTAAGTGATTGTAAAGATAGCAAATAGACTAGAAGTAAGTTATATGTGAAGACAAGCAACAGAAAACTCAGTGGCTTTCCAGATTTTTAGGAGACTGTAGCCAATGACTGATGCAATATTTAGGGTTTGATTTTACAACTCAGATTCTATTTGTGCTCATGCAAATTTACATCTGCAATTAATTGCATCTAAATTACAACAGTGCCACACAAATCGATGATTAGATGCCCAAGTGCTAGTGTTCGCACCTGCAGCTGTGAACACAGTTAGCTGATGGCACAGTTTTGTGCCTGAAGACCCGGAGACTGGGATGAGGTCCTTAATATCAGGGCATGAGTCCACTTCAATTCTCTTTGAAGCCAACAGGTCCCTTCAAAGGGTATTGGATTGGGTCATATTTTGTCCTGAGGATGTGTATGTTTATATTTCTCTGTATATCTATATTCCTCCGGAAAATGTTAGCTATCACTGTTTGAACTGAAATCTACCTTGTCAAGGGAATCTGCACCAGAGAAGGTAAAAACCACAGACGAAAGGCAAAGACCAGATTTTACTGATATTGCAAAATCTAGAGAGTTATATGGAGCATACATTTTAAAGGCCTGATCCTCAGCTGGTGTAAATCAGCCTTGTTACATTGACTTTGATGGAGTTATTTCAGTTTATACCAGCTGAGAATCAGGGTTATTATAGCAATACTGAAGCAAGTCAATCAGAAAAAAATAGAAATGAAGTGTGTCGTCTTAAGTCATTCATAAGATCCTATATGTCGCTTTTAGTGAATTGTGCCTTAGACAATATATATCAAATACAGAACTGGCATTTGCCTCACTGTGACAAATAGTCTACTCCACACTGTATATATTAGACAGACTTTAATTTCAGACAAGTTACCACAGAAATGTTGTCCAGGAATCCCTGCCATTCACTGTTGTATCTACACATACCTATTTTCTCACTGTTTCCCAGAATAACAAACAGCTTCATCCTTGCTTACAGAAGTAACTTACCTTATTACTGAAGCTACGTTGTTACGTTTCTCTGTGTCATTTATACTAAATAAGCTATATTTGAAGTTCACAAATTGTGTGAGTTTTCAAGCTGCCTTTTGCATTCTCATTTTTTCACACTGAAATATGAGCAATTCTGGAATTGTGAGAAATGTCTCCAGTATGAGGAAGCTGTTCACTCTGAGAGTTTTCTGTTCTATTCCTTCTTACATAGCCCCCATAGCTGTCAATATCACATCACAAAAACCCCCAGCTGCATTAAAAAGTTACATTTGAATAAAATTAGAATGTTTGCATCAAGTTCTGCTTGATGACAAAAGGATTCCCATCTCCTCTCAAAAAACACGGATGCCAATTAATTAATTATGTGTCCCCTAATTCAGTCTCACATGTTCCCCCCCCGGCTCTTGTCCTACATCAGTTTAATTCTCCCTCCGTACACTTCAGATCAGCTACCTCTGAGACCTCACTCTGCTCTCAGCCCCACGTAAATGACCTCTGCCTCCCATCCTGGACAATAACCCCACATCAATGAAATTTGTGACACCCCCAACCAGTATCTGCTTCTATCACCCACCACATCACCACTCCTGCTGTCAGTTGGTGGTTCTTCAACAAACATCCAACCTCCTTCAGAAGAAGGGGGACACAATGCCCCCAGTCTCAAGAGGGAGGTGAAGGCACTAATAGTCATTGAGTGAGAGTGGACACAGAGCCAGCAAGGAACACAGCTGAGTCTGAGAATACAGAGATTAGTGTTTTAGTAGCACTCCAGCCATTTGCATACTGTGGGACATAAGAGGAAATAGCCTGCTCTGCCTGCTGAGGCAGGAATCTACCCCTGGGGAAGTACTGTAAGTGCAGGAACCACCCAGGCTGGTTAAGTAGTTCTTAAATTCCACATCCCGTGCCAGGAAACTCTGTTGGCAGCGATGCTCTGTACCTCGGGGGGACACCCAGCACCCCCATGTTCATCCTTGTAAAATGATTGTGTGGTATCCAATGTAAAGTTTGGCATGTTGTGTGTCTTCAGAAGGCTCATGATGCACTGAGCATGGTTTTTATAGTGATGCTATAGTAAAGTTATAGGTTATAATTTCATGTATATAGTTATGAGGCTGAAAATGCATCCTCATGGCTTAAAGCAACCCCAGGCAAAAACTCTCCCAGAACAGAGGGGCAGTTCACACCTCATCAGGGCTTGGATGGCACAAACCCAGCCCAGCCTCACAGGAACAAAGGACGTTGGCCTAGCCGACAACAAAAGAATCTGTTAGACTCTCGAATGAATCACCCCCCTTCCTTTGGTCAGTTTGGGACTAGGATGAGGTAATGCTCACCTGACTTTGAAGCGGGGGGGCAAAGCCAAGAGGGAAGAAAGGACATGATAAAAGGGAGAGACATTTGCCATGCTCTTCGTCTCTCTTCCACCTACATCTACAGGCACCACCACGAAGCAACAAAAGCGCTGATCAAAGGGGAGAACCTGACTGAAGGGCAACCAGCCAGCCTGAATTCAGAAGCATCTAAGTTTGTAAGGGCACTGAAAGTGTTAAGATCAGCTTAGAATGCGTTTTGCTTTTATTTCATTTGACCAAATCTGACTTGTTATGTTTTGACTTATAGTCACTTAAAATCTGTCCTTATAGTTAATAAATCTATTTGTTTATTCTACCTGAAGCAGTTTGTTTGGTTTGAAGCGCATCACAGACTTCCCTTGGGATAACAAGCCTGGTACATATCAATTTCTTAGTTAAATTGATGAACTCATAAGCTTGCAGCATCCAGCAGGCATAACTGGACACTGCCAGACGGAGTTTCCTAGGATCATGTTTGGGGCCCGAGATATTGGCTAAGGTCATTTGGTTGCACGATCCAAGGAGCAACTTACATGCCAGAGGCTGTGGGGAGTGGGAAGGAGTTTTACAGCAGAGCACGGTAAGGCTGGCTTCCAGAGTCAAGGATTGGAGTCACCTAACACATCACAGTCCAGATAACACCAGAGGGGAATGTCACACCCTGAATTTCAAGAGGCGTGGGTGTCATTGAGCGTGAGTGGCACAGAGTCAGCAAGGAACACAGCTGGCTCTGAGAATACAGAGATTAGTGTTTTGGTAGCACTCCAGCCCCTTGCATACTGTGGGAGGTGAGAGGAGATAGCCTGCTCTGCCTGCTGAGGCAGGAATCTATCCCTGGGGAAGTACCATAAGCCTAGAAACAACCCAGGCTGGGTTAAGTGATTCCCAGATCCCATGCCTGAGAACTCCACTTGCCTCTGACTTGGCCTGAACCCCATTGGGACCCTTCCACAGTCCTTGCGGTCAGAGTGGCACTGGAACATTTTTAGTAGTGGGGGTGCTAAAAGTCACCCCCCTTACCTCTGTTCCTCCCCCATCCACAGGCTGGGAGCAGGGCTGTGCCTTGGGGAGGGAGGGACCCGGACAGGGGAAAGGGGGCCAACGCCACAGCTGGGGATGGGCATGGGGCCAGGAGCAGAGCCCCAGGCAGGCGCCGGCAGCCAGGACCCCACGTGTGGGGCCAAGAGCAGAGGCCCAGCTGTGGAGCCAGGCGTGTGGCCCCAGGGACAGGGCCAACAGCCGGGAACCTGGGCCAGCAGCCCGGACCCCAGGAGCAGAGACCCGGGCACAGGGCTGGGAGTGGGGCGGACCGTGGGAGCAAAGACCTGGGAGCGTAGGTGGAGCTGGTAGCCAGGACCTGAGCCCCACGTAAGATGAGGGGTTGGGGAGCAGAGTGCAGGTGGATGACTAGGAGCAGGGCATGGGTACAGGAAACACCCCCATGTTTTATGTGCTGAGTCAGTGGCTGGGGAGCGGAGCATAGGGCCTGCATAAAACCTAGGGGTGCTGCAGCACCCCCTGCATCTCTACTTCCCATACCCATGCTTAGGGAGGCAGGAATAAGCCCCAGAAACAAAGGCTGCCAGAATAATTTAGTCAGAACAGAGTAGGGAACGAGGTTTGTTAACACCACTGGCCGTCACATACAACCCATAGCTAAAACCTCTCCAGCACATCATTAACGATCTATAACCTATCCTGGAAAATGATCCCTCACTCTCACAGACCTTGGGATGCAGGCCAGTTCTCGCTTACGGACAGCTCCCCAACCTGAAGCAAATGTTCACCAGTAACTACACACCACAGAACAAAAACACTAACCCAGGAACCAATCCCTGTGATAAACCTCGTTGCCTACTCTGTCCCCATATCTACTCTAGTGACACCATC
>NC_133774.1:12965773-12999950 GCF_003597395.2 Chelonoidis abingdonii
TCCCACCCCCTATCCAACCCCCCTGCTCCCAGTTACCTGACCCCTATCCACACCCCAGTACCCACCAGGCCCCCCGAGACCCCATGCCTATCCAACCCCACCCCCTGTTCCCCATCCCCTGACTGCCACCCACCCGCAGAACCTCTGCCCCATCCAACCACCCCCTGCTCCCTGTCCCCTGAATGCCTCCCAGTACCCCCCATCCCTTATCCAACCCCCCCAGCCCCAGTTCTGGCCCCTTTACCATGACGCTCAGAGCAGCATGTCTGGCAGATGAGCTGCCAGGTCAGAGCAAGACATGCTGCCACTGTGCTCAGCAGGAGCTCAGAGCCCCACTGCCCAGAGCGCTGCCCGGGAGCTCAAGGGCCAGGCAGGACGGTCCCATGGGTCGTACTTCAATCTCCCTGGACATTCTATAACAGGTTTAAAAGTAGCCATACTTGAACTAAAAAGCTTCAGAGACAGAAACTGCAGAACTAAAATTCATTTTCAAACTTAACACCATTAATTTGGGCTTGAATAGGGACTGGGAGTGTCTGGCTTACTATGAAAGCAAGTTTCCCTCTCCTGGAATTGACACCTCCACATCAATTGGGAGCGGACTAGTATCAGAGGGGTAGCCGTGTTAGTCTGGATCTGTAAAAGCAGCAAAGAATCCTGTGGCACCTTATAGACTAACAGAGGTTTCGGAGCATGAGCTTCGTAGGTGAATACCCACTTCGTCAGATACATGGGAGTGGACTACATCCATTCTGACTGAATTGGCCCTGTCAGCACTGGTTCTCCACTTGTGAGGTAACTTCCTTCTCTTCATGTGTCAGTATAATAATGTCTGCATCTGTAATTTTCACTCCATGCATCTAAAGAAGTGGTTTTTTTACCCACAAAAGCTTATGCCCAAATAAATCAGTTAGTCTTTAAAGTGCCACCAGACTTCTTGTTGTTTTTTTGGATACAAACTAACACTGTTACACCCGATACTTTAATAATACGATATCACCACATGTAATCAGTTGATGTAACTGATTATTCCTGGAGTTTAACACTCCCTGCCCCAGGTTAATTCCTGGGGTTCTCCCTTTGGGATATCTGGACCCTCATTGTCATAGGAGTCCATATTACCAGCAGCCCCAGCCCCTCAGCCCTGAACAGGGCATCTTCTGCCCCAGAACTGGCCACAGAAGCAATACTGAAACCACAAGCTCTCAAAAGTCACGAGCCAGACACCACAAATCAGGAGTTTAGGTTAAAAAATAAAGAAAACCTGAAGTTGCATTTCTTTCGGTCTGTCTTTTGATTTTCAACTTCCCCCTGCACAGCTCCAAAGGGTTTGGCTGCCAGTCACTGGTGCTCACGTGTCCAGATGTATTGAGTCAAGGCATTTTCAACTCCTGCTAAAGGAGCTCTCACCCCCATATCTGCCCATCTCCTGCCTAGTAAATAATTCTGCTCCCACTCAGGCTCTCTCTGATCAGCTTACCTGCTGCCCTTCGTCCATTCAGCCCTCCCCTCCCTGCCAGCCTCACCTCTGCTCCTACTGAGGTTCTTTACCTCCTCTCTGAGGCCAGGGGGGAGGTGCAGCAAGGTCCTCTTGTGACATTCTATATCTTGGGGGAGCACTCTGTAACCCCCATATTCCTCATTTATATATACACAGTAATTGATCTTGCATATAAACCAGGCCTTGTGAGGTATCAGGGGAAAGGTTATGATCTGCTGAAAGTCATTTTTCTGTCTAAATATGTATATCATCAACGCATATGAAGTTATGAGAATGTGTTGCATGGTTGTCACTAAAATACGCTGTGAGTTTGGGAGGTGCTCACATACTAGCTCTCCAGAAACAATGACAAGGGAGGTAACCAACACCTGTGTGGATGCTGAACAGTCATTGTCCAGCAAAGGAGCTACAATTCAATGACTCACCTGCATAAGGTCACACCAGAGGAATTGTTCAGCCTTGCCTGGGGACTCAGCAATGCCCACCGGATATGCCTGGGCTTGTGTTCTACAAGAACATGCGACTGAGGGTATAAAGCAGAACACAGTGGCCACATGCTGGGCCTTTCTCCTGCCCTCACTGATGCTGCAAGCAATGAGGACACTCTGAAGACTCCAACAGAGGGAACTGGCCCAGGTTTCAAGGGTGAAACCTGCATACTATGAACTGTAATAACCACTAGGGTGCGAAAAACTGCTTAATCTAGGTGTTGCCCAGTCTAATAGGTTGAGAGTTTAGACTGCATGCTTATATCTTCTTTTCTTTTGGCAACTAACTCTGACGTTTTGCCTATCACTTATAATCACTTAAGATTTATCTTTTGTAGTCAATAAACTTCTTTACCGGTGAGTTTGCCTGAAGTGTGTGATAAATCTGCTCAGGTCTGCAAAGGCTGGTGTATATCCACTTTCCATTGATGAAGTGGTGAACCTATTAATAAATTTGCACTGCTCGTCTTGAGCAGTGCAAGACAGTATGGTCCTGGGGTACAAGGCTGGGAGCTAGGGGAATTTGGCTGGGGCCTTTCTCTTTGATTCATGAATGGATCTGGGAGCATTCATGCAATCTAGCTGGCTGTGGAGCTCCACATGCTGGTGGCTGAGTGATCACAGGGCCTGGAGGGGTTTGCTGCTTGTCACTAGCAAAGCATTGAGAGAGACAGCCCAGGCTGGAGTGATAAGGGGGAACAGTGGTCTCAGAGTCCTAGGCTGCCCCCCAGGGGATCGCGTCAAACCTCTCTCCCCTTCCAGGCTGGGGCAGCTTCAGGGGCTATTTACTCCCCTTCCTGGGTGGGTTTTGCAGTGAGGGGAGGGCGGCAAGAGCAGAGGAACCTTTCTGTCCCTGTTTCTCCAAGGATGGGGGAGGGAGCAGAACTGCCCACAGCTGCTGGACAATTCCTGCACCGCCCTCTGAGGTTGACTTCAAATTGCTATGGGAAGCAAGCCCTTCCTTCTGCAGCTCTGATTGGTTACTCTGCCCCAGGGCAGCAACCAATCAGAGGGCCCAGAGTCACTAGCGGATTGGAGCATCTCATATTATCATGAGACCAGCCCCAGCCAAAATTCTCTCACACAATAAAATGGCACTTGCAGACAGTGTGGGTGGCACTTCCTTGAGGCATGAGCGCAGAGCGCAGAGGCCTGGTCCAGGCTGCAGTGACTGGCTTCCACCCCCATGGTCACCCGTTAGTCAGGACTCCTGGACTCCAGCTGCAGCCTTGCCCCCAGTCTGTTCTCTTGGTCAATCCCCTCCCTACAGGTTCAGGCTGTGTTTGGGACTGCTCCCCCCAAGACAACAGCAAACAACCAGCCATACGCTCAGACCTTAGCATCTGTGTTCACTCACTAGCCTGCTCCCTGATCCAGTCAATTTACCTAGAGCCAATCCAATGCCCAGCAGCCGGTGCCCTGTCCTTGTTTTGGAGAGAGATTTCTCCCCTCTGACGGGCAGCAAGAAGTCAGTGGGTGGTGTTTCCATCTTCGCCTCTAGGTCCAGCTCCCCTGTCTGCCCATGCCCTCACCAGTAAGGGCTTTGGGGGACAGAACTGACTCTTCTGTATTGTAGCCACTCCACAGCAGAGTTCTAGCGGAGGGCAGCAATTTCCTCATAGCTGGATGGGCTTCCCCACAGACCTGCATGAGCCTACAGAAGAAGCCTGCAGTAGTGGTAGGTCTGCAACTCAGTTCCCTTGCACAAGCCAACAGGGCTCTTACCTTGCAGTCCAGACACTGCCCTAGGTTTATCATCCAGCCCTTGTGGGCTTGATCCTGCAGCTCCTCCTGGTGCAAAGCTCCCAGTAAAATCAAAGGGAGTCTGACATGCACAAGGCACAGAGGGGCCTTAGCAGCACTGCTATAAAAGAGAGGACCAATCCACTCCCACAAAGAGCTCAAGGAATCAGACACTGAGGTGATGAAACACGCACGCACGCACGCACAACACACACACCCTTGGCAGTGTAGCCCTCAGGATAGCTTCGGGCAATTCCTAGAATTAGAGTTGTGAAAGGAAGGCTCCAACTGTGAATTCCCTCCCCCACACACGTCTTCACTAGTCCTCTCTGTCCTAACTTGTCAAAATCAGGGTGTAGCCTGCTCAACGTCCCTGCCAGGCAGGCAGGGAGTATGGAGGACTGCCTCCATCACTACTTAGCCAGGGAGACCCACCCAGTGCATAAGTACCATGGAGGCTCTGCAGCATAAACAGGATTGTTGTACACACTCCCTATCAGTGGATGGATTTAATCCGAGGGAGCATGAGTTCACAGGACCTGGACATCAGAACTTTTAAAGCAAGAGGCTATCCTCGGGAATCCTACATTCAGAACCTCTGTAAGAAGGCACGTGTGTGGGAATCGATGCAACATAAATGTGGCTTAAGACCCACCATCCCCTGATCGTAGCTTGGGATCTGTGCTGTCTCAAGGATTTGGGTGCTAAAGCCCACATCCTGCATTTGTTAGAGATAGAGTAACCCAAGCCACTGACTTTCAATCCAGATCATAACTTCCTCAGAGTTTGTGGCTGGTTGTATCAGGGATTTTGATTTGACCCAGAGACAACACATGCTTGCCAACAGTGGATGGAGGGGATTGGCAAAGTGAGGGCAGCAACTTCAGCAGACATTACTGAGCATGCTCAGTCTGTGCAAGCATGATCGGTAGAAGCCAAGCAGCAACTTGCGGGAGGGAGGGCATGTGACCCCCGCCCCCCCATGTGCCCTCTTCTTGCTGCCACACAGTCACCTCTGATTTAACCTATTGCAGAGTTAGAGTCTTGAAGAGAAGGTCAACCATGTTACTGAGGAACTGATGGCCCAGTTCATTCCTGGGAATGGCTGCAGAGGAAAGTTCATGGGAACTAGAAGCCCATGCTGTTTCACATTACTTCTTGCAATAAAGTTGGGTGAACAATGACTTGCAGAGTCCAACCCGAAGCTGCCAGCTGGGACATCGTTTAAGGCACATGGAATTGCTGGCTGGACACAGGGCTGTGACTGAAATAGATTAGCATGAACTCCATTAATAGACATTTTAAAATCAAGATGAGATGTTTTTTCTAAAAGATCTGCTCTAGTTCAACCAGGAATTAACTTAGGGAAGTTTTATGGCCCATGTTATTCAGGAGGTCAGACCAGATGACCAGAATGGTCCCTTCTGGCCTTGAAAAAAAAACCCTATGAGTGGATGAGCAAAGAGAGAAGTGGGTAAAAGTAGACGCATGGGGAAATAAGAGGTAGGAATACTGTACAGAGATGCCTGAGTTGGGCAGGAATGAGACTCCTGACTCATGACAACATGGAATTTGCTTTTGTGGTAATGAGATATTGTTATTTTAGAGAGCACGAGCATGCATGGTAGCCCATGTCAGGGTTGAGGCCCCACAGTGCTAGGTGCCGTACAAACACATAGGAAGGCATGGTCCCTGCCCCTAAGAGCTTGCAATCTGGAAAGACACCCCCTAGAATAGGGTGACAGAAGAGAATACAATAAACAAGCACAGTGCCGAGGGGAGTTAGGCACTAGGCATAATTCTTTAAAATCTTGGTGGTTTCAGACATATTTGTTAAGCTGTGTAGTTTGGGGATCTGGGAAGAGAGGGGGTGGATAAAGGGAGAGAGAGAAACTGATGTGAGGGAGGTAAATGGGCAGAAGAACAAGGCTGGGAAGCTGATGGAATGTGGAGGTAGAAGAGGGGTGCAGTGAAGTGGGCCAGCAACCAATGATAATATAGCAGAGGGGGAAGAGAGGGTGGAATCCAGAATCCAAGCTTGAGCTAAGTAAATGCTGATGTAAAGTCTCCTTCCAAATGCTACTTCCACATGGAGTGAGGGAAGGGAAGGAGGAAGGCCTAGGCATGGAAAGCCACCATTGGGATCAGTGCTCCACTGTGCAATAAAAACAGCTCTAGAAACAGACAGGAACACATGGTCCCACTCTCTGCCCTGAGGAGTAATCCAAGGCCCATCTCCTACAATTGTGGGTGGGACCTATGGTCACTGTATCTATCTACCTAAAATAATCCATCTAATTTAGCTACTTATAAGATGCCTATCAACTTACTATCCCTGAAAGTCGGTGAGGTGACCTGATGAAACCCACAGCTCTCCTGAGTGAGGGCTTCAGGATCAGATCAATAACGTGGACTTCTAGAGTAATTTTCATACAAAGATCTCAGACTACATTTGAATTATTGTTTAACTAAGCCTGGAACACACCTATGAAGTAGACAGTAAAAATGGTAACTCACCTAATAGCTTTATCTGACAAGATAACAAGCCTCATAGATGTGGGGGGAGTGGTAGATGTGGTATATCTTGACTTTAGTAAGACTTTTGATACTGTCTCAGATGACTTTCTCATAAACAAACAAGGGAAATACAACTTAGATGGAGCTACTCTAAGGTGGGTGCATAACTGGTTGGAAAACTGTTCCCAGAGAGGAATTATCAGAGGTTCACAGTCAAGCTGGAAGGGCATATCAAGCATGGTCCCACAGGGATCAATTCTCGGTCTGATTCTGTTCAGTATCTTTATCAATGATTTAGATAATGGCATAGAGAGTACACTTATAAAGTCTGCTGACTTTACCAAGCTGGGAGGGGTTGCAAGTGCTTTGGGGGATGGGATGAAAATTCAAAATGATCTGGATGAAATGGTCTGAAGTAAACAGGATGAAATTCAAAAAGGACAAATGCAAAGCGCTCCACTTAGGAAGAAACAGTCAGTTGTACACATACAAAATGGGAAATGACTGCCTGGGAAGGAGTACTGCAGAAAGGGATCTGGTGGTCATAGTGGACCACATGCTAAATATGAGGCAACAGTGTAATGCTTTTGCAAAAAAAACAAATATCATTCTGGGATATTTTAGCAGCAGTGCAGTAAGCAAGACACGAGAAGTAATTCTTCCACTCTACTCTGCACTGATTAAGCCTCAGTTGGAGTATTGTGTCCAGTTCTGGCCACTACATTTCAAGAAAGATGTGGACAAACTGGAGAAAGTCCAGAGGAGAGAAACAAAAATGATTAAAGGTCTAGAAGACATGACCTGTGAGAGAAGATTGAAAAAATTGGGTTTGTTTAGTCTGGAGAAGAGAAGATTGAGAAAGGGACATAATAGTTTTCAAGTACATAAAAGGTTGTTACAAGGATCAAAGGAAAAAATTGTTCTTCTTAACCTCTTAGGATAGGACAAGAAGCAATGGGCTTAAATTGTAGCAAGGGCAGTTCAGATAGGACATTAGGAAAAATTTCCTAACTGTCAGGGTAATTAAGCACTGGAACAAATTGTCTAGGGAGGTTGTGGAATCACTGTCATTGGAGATTTTTAAGAGCAGGTTAGACAAACACCTGTTGGGGATGGTCTAGATAATACTTAGCTCTTAGTCCTGCCTTGAGTGCAGGGGACTGGACTAGATGACCTCTCAAGGTCCCTTCCAGTCCTATAATTATATAGTGTCTTTGATGCCAATGCATTTTAAAAAAATCCTTAATAAACTGATATACAATTTATATCCAGGGACCACTAAAACACAGCCACTTCTAAGGTGAAACATGATAGTTACACAACAATGTCTAGGTTTCTTGAACTCAGAGTTAGCTACCACAAAAAGCACCATGGCTAAGAAAGCATTAAACATGAATGTGCCTCTCACGTATTTTCAGAAGGGTTCCAGAATTTATGTTTTTGGTTTATAAAATCCTCCTTTTATTATAAATACCTTAGCTTGGCTTGAGGATTTATATAAAAAAGAATATAGGGTAAAAATTTCAGAAGTGCCTAACTGACTTCAGAGCCTAAGTCCTCATTTATTTTCAAAGAGACTTAGGACTAGATTTTAAAGGTATTTAGGAGCCTAAAATGCAGATAGATGGTAGTGAAATTTTCAAAAGTGCCTAGATGCTTAACACCTATTGAAATCAAGCATCTATCTTCACCTTTAAAAATCCAGCCTTTAAACTCCTAAATGCCTTAATCATTTTTGAAAATGGGATTTAGACTGCTATCTCACTCAAGCCAATCACAGCAGTAGTCAGTTAACCCAAATATCTGGTTATATTTGTTTATGGTTATGTTTTTTGTGGGGTATTTTTAATTCCACAGGGAGTCACTGATGGAGCCAAAATAGCATGAGATCCATGTGGTCTGCTTACGATATTTACGCCAGCCAGGAACTGAAATACTAGGAGGAGAGCCTGATCTCATGTTTACTTTGGGTCCCTAAATGGCACCTTGATACATTAAAGAAGTCTGTGACAAAACGAGTATGAACATGAGAGCCCAGTCTAGGTTCAGGCCTTTTCTTCAAGGTGTTCAAAGACCTGGGGCTAAAAGATCACCTAAAACTCTGGGATAAAGATTGTTTTCAACCACTCTGCTCCTAAACCATAATGGAACTTCCTAGCATACTGGTAAAACTCATCTGTGAAAGAGATAGAGCTTTCTCAGGAGCTGGGGCTCATGAAAACCTCACCACTTTCCACTCCCAATGCAAGGTGCATTTCTTTGTTCTTGCCTTCTCAACAAACATGGAGACACCTGCATGTATATACACTAAAAAAATGAAATTCCAAACCAAAATACTCTGCTGCACACACTTCTCCCCCTGGAGAAAGGATGAGAGAACAAAAAGCATGTGAGGGATGTCAGTCATGTAGTCTATTGCTCAGTGATGATCGTGGTATAAGAATCTATACAGAATAGAGTGAGTAGTGATTTCAGCATCAGAGCAATTATTTGCACTTGTGGGCCTGGATCCTGCAAACTTGAATGAGGTTACTCACGTGAGTAAAGTCTGCACATGAACGCTTGTCTGCAAGTTTAGGGTCTTAAACCCAAACATGCTCAGTGAAAAAATGCATTTTCCTATCTTTTGCCCCCAAACAAAAATATAGACATTGGAAAATTAATGAAAACCCAAAGACTTGGGAAAAATACATTTTGCCACTAAAAAGCTCGTCGATTTAGATTAATCTCAGATCAGACCTCAATTTAATCAGATAAGTATGAGAACACTGGGGTTCAGGGTCAGATTTGTTGATAGTATAATTGAAAAAATAATGCTAGAAAAGTGTGCTCTTGGCAGCTTGCTCTGGAAAGGAAAAGCGAAGTTAATGAGTGGAATTTTCCAACCTTCTTTGCACATAGTTTCAGTGCCTCAGAACTAAGGGAAATTGTCAACTTGCCATAAAACATGTTTTCAGACGCAAGCTTTCTGTGGTACGGTAACCCCATAATAAAGGTTTGCTACAACAATGCGGCCATTCAAGACTAGTTCACTCCAAAAAGGCCTTGTAAATGGAGCCATTGTTAATACCAAAATATTGGAGACAGCAGTAAGTCTGCAAAGTGAGAAGGCCAATGGGATTTGTGGGTTTCTAAGTGAATTGCATAACGCCTTTTAATGATCTTCTAAAAACAGATTCCTTCTGATTTTAATAACAGGTAAGTCAGGAGGAAAAGAGACACCTCCTTCTTACATTTGGGCTACCAAGTAGCCCTTTAAGATGTCTCTCTCCAAATCCTGCTTTCTGCAAAGCTTGCATCGACTACTCTAGAAAGATGATTTACCGTTCCGTATGCACTTATTTGGAATGAGACCCAATGGGGAAACACCAGAATGCCTGTAAAATACAACCAGGCTTTAAAATACTTCGTAGGAAGCTATGGGGAAATTATTAAATGCTATGAATAGAACATTAACACCTGGGCCAGATTCCCCACAGCTTTGCACATTGTGTGGACTCTCACTCTTGTGCAGAATGTTAAACCTCCCCCAGTCTGATCTGGTGGCATCTGACATCTGTGGTGCCTAGATGTGAATGGCCATGTAAGGTACAAGACAGTGGAGAATCACATTTATAGAACAAAACAATTAGGTACTTCTATACAAAAGGTATGGAAAATCAGATACCTTTACATTTCCCAAGAAAATAGGAACTTCACTTGCAAAAAAGCACAGAGCTTGGCATATAACAACCTAATAATTAATAGGCATCCACATCTAAAGCCCAAGGACTAATCCACAGATGAGAGAGAGAACTGAAGGATGTTCTTGTGGCTAAGACTCTAGACTGATCCTCAGGAGATCCGGATTCAATTCCTGGCCCTGCCACAGAATTCCTGCATGATTTTGGACAAATCTCTCTTTGATTTAATTTCTCATCTGTAAAATGCAAATAATAATGCTTCCTTTCTCCTGAAATTTGCCTGTCTTGTCTGTTTCGATTGTAAACAGTTCTGGGCAGGGATTGTAGAATGCCTAACACAATGGAGCCTTGAGCACGTTGGGCCCGCTAAATGCTAAAGGAAAAAATAAAAACAACATGATCCATGTAGTTTCCTAAAAAACAATGGCTCCAATCTTGTTTCCTGTTGTGACTCAGGACTTGGGTTCTTTGAGGACCTAAGAACAGCCATATTGGGTCAGACAAATGGTCCCTCTAGCCCAGTATCCTGTTTTCTGACAGTGGACAGTGCCAGATGCTTCTGGAAGGTTGATGTTTAGGGCACTTGGAGTATGGGGTGACCATCTTGGATAATAGCCACTGATGGACATATTCTCCATGAATTTATCTAATTCTTTTTTGAACCCAGGTATACTTTTGGCCTTCACAACATCCCCTGACAATGAATTCCACAGGTTGACTGTGAGTAGGTGACCAGACAGCAAGTATGAAAAATTGGGATGGGTAATAGGAGCCTAGATAAGAAAAAGACCCAAAAATCAGGACTGTTCCTATAAAATCACCCTAACTGTGAGTTGACTGAAGAAATACTTCATTTGGTTTGTTTTAAACCTACTCCCTATTAAGTTCATCAGAAGATCCCCTGTTCTTGTGCTATGTGAAGGGGTAAATAACACTTCCTTTTCCACTTTCTCCGCACCATTCATGATTATAAGGACCTCTATCACATCCCCCCTAAGTCACCTCTTTCTATGCTGAACAGTCCCAGGCTTTTTAATTTTGCCTCATCTGGAAGCTGTTCCATAGCCCTCATCATTTTTGTTGCTCTTCTCTGTACCTTCTCCCATTCTAATATATATATTTTTTGAGATGAGGTGACCAAAACTGCTCACAATATTCAAGATGTGGGCATATCATAGATTTTCTATTATCTATCACTTTACTAATGGTTCCTAACATTCTGTTTGCTTTTTTGACTGCCACTGCACAAAGAGTGGATATTTTCAGAGAATTATCCACAATGACTCCAAGATCTCTTTTTTGAGTGGCAACAGCTAATTTAGACCCCATTATTTTGTATGTATAGTTGGAAGTACTTTTTCCAGTGTGTTACTTTTGCACTTATCAACATTGAAGTTCATCTGCCATTTCATCGCCCAGTTACCCAGTTTTATGAGATCCCTTAACTACCTTGAGTAAATTTGCATCAGCTACAGATTTTGCCACCTCACTGTTCTAGATCATTGACGAGTATGTTGAACAGCACAGGTCTCTTCCTGCAAGGAAAGAAAACGGATGTAGAAGATTATGTTCTCTTGGACATAGCAAGAGAAATATGTTAAAAGATGGGAAACGTATGGGCTCATCTAAATAGAATTAGGTGGTGGAAACAGCATGTCTTCCTTGCCCTTCAAACAAACAGAACTATCTGCTCATAAAAATAAAATGTCGCTTGCTTTTATAGACAGGGGGAGTAAAACCACATTGATTTCTTCCCTTTCAGATGTAAGACCTAGCACCTGAGACTCACAGCAGCCAGGCTGAGTTTTTCCAGAGGATCTCTGATGATATGAGAGTTCTGTCACCTGATCAGTGGGCTGCAGATGACATGGGGGATGTGCCACTTCCCTTGCTAGCTACATTCGCAGCAGCTGCCATTGTGACACTGGGACCAATGGGCCTACTTTCATCATGAGTAAAGACTATTCATATGGGTAAAGCAAGTGTTTGTAGATCAGGTCCTTAGATTGTTAACTCCCTAGGGTGAGAGCCTGTCATTTAATTGTCTGTAAAACCCTTTTGCACAAGCGCTCTATAACAAAAATAACCAATAGTAGATGGCTACTCTGACAATTATCTCATAATGAAGGCCATGCTGTTTATGTATTCTTGTGTCTGCATAACTGATCCATGCTGCAATATACTGTGAGATGACTCAGCAGAAACAAAACCAGTGTGCATAGGATCTTCTCCTAGTACCAAACAAAGAGTAAAGCGTGTCTCTCTGCTTTTTTATGATTATTTTCATTGTGGAGAGAGACCGCTGGTTTTTTGCTCCTGTCATTCAGATATTTACAAGCACTCTCTGTCGCTGACTCAGTCCAGGAGCTGGATGCAGTTGCAGCTATTGTCTTTAAACATGCAGCTGTAATTAGATGTCTTAGACTTGCTGTCTCTCCAGAGTGCAATGCTCTAGAGAAACAAGGAGCAAGAGAACCTGGTTCTAAAACATCTTGGGACACAAGCGTGCACAGAAATTTAAATTGGACCACTTTTGGAGGGCGCGTTAGAGTAGCGGCTGGGGCCTGGATCAGGGATCGGGGCTGAGTCAGCAGCTGGGGCTGAAGCAGGAGGCAGAGTTTGGGGATGGGCCTGAAACTGGGGGCCAGAGTCCGGGCAGCGGCCAGGGCTGAGGCCAGAACAGCAGCCATGGTTGGGGCTGAGACCGGCGCAGTGGCTGGGGTTCAGGCTAGAGCCAGAGCAGTGGCCAGGGCTGGGTCCGGTGCCAAAGCAGCAGCCGGGACCGGAGCTGCAGCAGTGCATGGCCAGGGCTGAAGTTGGGGCTGAGTCAGCAGCCAGGGCTGGGTCCAGAGCCAGAGCAGTGGCTGGGGCAGTGAACAGTGGTCAGAGATCTGGGCTGGAATAGTGGCTGGGGCTGGGACCAGGGCAGCAGCCAGGGTTGGGTCCCTGCCAGAGCAGAAATAGATATTTTTAGATGAATATTGAGGTGTGCACCTGCTTGTTCCCCTTGTGCACACCCCTGTTTCCACATACAAGAGTTGGGGATAGGGAGCTATCAGCTGTTATGTTAAAAATAGAGATGGATGAAAATCTTCTGTTAAAACGTTCTTAAACCAAAAATTCTTCTTCACTTCAATAGAAGTTTTTCATGGAAAACATCTTTTTGCAATTAAAAAAATCAGATTTTCATAGAAAACTTAGAAAAAAACATTTTGGTTGCAAACAAACAACTGATGAAATATTTTCTGTAGTCTGGTTTTCAACTGAAACCTCAACATTGTGAACAAAAAATGTTGATGACAATGAAACCATTTTCATTTTCATTGACATTTTGGGGAAGAAAAACATTGCTTGACCAACTCTAGAGTCAACCGTGACCTCCACTTATCTCTGAGATCCAATCTGTACAACTTTCCCAGAAAAACAACGAGGAGTCTGCTGGCATCTTAAAGACTAACAGATTTATTTAGGTATAAGCTTTTGTGAGTTAAAAAAAACCATTTCTTCAGATGCATGGAGTCAAAAGTACAGAGACAGGATAAATATACTGGCACATGAAGACAAGGGAGTTACCTTTGAAATGGAGAACCAGTGTTGACAAGGCCAATTCAGTCAGGGTGGATATGGTTCACTCCCAATAACTGATGAGGAGGCGTCCATACCTAGAGAGGGAAACTTGCTATTATAGTGAGCCAGCCACTCACAGTTCCTATTCAAGCCCAAATTAATTATGTTAAATTTGCAAATGAATTGTAGCTCTGCAGTTTCTCTTTCAAGTCTCTTTGAAGTCTGTGGTAATTGTTGAAATCCAGGTGGAATTCTTCAAGGGCCTCCTTCCCGTGTGTCCATATGATGAAGATGTCATCAATGTAACACAAGTAGAGGAGGAGTGCTAGGGGATGAGAGCTGAGGAAGCGTTGTTCTAAGTCAGCCATAAAAATATCGGCATGCTGTGGGGCCATGGGCGTACCCATAGCAGTGCCACTGACTTGAAGGTATAAATTGTCCCCAAATCAAAAATGATTGTGATGCTAGCCCCGTACAGAAATGTCCAAAGGCAGTTGCAGACTCAGAACATCAGTGGAGGAAAAAACAATGACAACTGCAGAATACTGGTAGACAGATGGCACCTGGGACACAGGTCAGGACCAGGATGACTCAGAATGAGCCTCAACCATCAGCTGGCCTGGTGCAGGAGAGCCAGCAGCATGGGGTTTACGGACAACACAAAGGACCACAGGAAACCGCTCAGCTGAAAGACGGCAGCCACAGGGTGGCAGCAATTCCTCCACCAACAGCGGTAACACAAATAAGGAATGGGAAACTCCTTCGTAGACCAGCATATTTGAAGGAATCTGAGGTCTAAAAGATTGTAATGAGATGGAGGTAAAGGCTATGCTCCCATGTGAGCTATGTACTGAGATCCTCTCGTCACAGCAAGTCAGCAAACTCTTGTGAAAAAGGCAGGCATTTGGGATGGAGTAGCATATCTTGCAGGATGGAATTGCACCTGGAAGTTAGTCTGTGTACACATGACTGGAAGACTACTCTCCAGTTACAGCAGCTCTGCAAATAGTTGCTTTAATAAAGAGCCATTACCCAGCACATAATACATAAACCACACCTTCTCTACAGCCCTTTCAAAGGCCAAGAACCTCCAACCACTAGCCTTAGTCATGCAATTGTCAGTATATAGGGCATCATGGAGAGTGGCGTCCCATCATCTTGTCTCTTCTGGAGCACTCTGGCCACTCCTTCTTCTTGGTAAAGGTTGTGAGGAATTGCCTTTGCTCTATTTGTTTTGGGTGCCAGTTTCAGTGGGTGGCTTTTTACTAGTGTGTCATATTTTACTGGCCTTGCACTGTATTATGTTGTATTGTGTATGTTTTATTGTATTGGCTTTTTATTACTACAAAGCACCCCAAGCACTTCATGGGGGAGCTACAGGCGTGCATGAAATATAAAATTTTGCTGTCACAATTGTATACATGCTCTCCTTGAAGCACAGCTTAGCCTTTTGGTAGCAGTTTTCATGTGGGACCTTCAAAAGCACTCAGCAGTAGCCTAACTCAGATCCAACTGGAAGTTATTGGTAAAATTCTCATTGACTTCACCAAGAGTGGAGCAGAAAAACAATGCTGAGCCCATTTGAAAAAAACCACCTTTAACGTATGTCTCTGGTCAGCCAGTGAGTGTTGTGCTCCTGTTCTGTGCCTGACCTGTAGAAGAACTGGAGCTGTTACAACCTAAAGCTTCACCTTCCTCTTAAGCTGTAGCAAGTTGTGCTTTTAGCTCTGCACGTCTCTGGTTCAATCCCCAGTATTGGCCGAGACAGTAGTCACCAAAAATGCCCCTTCTGTAGGATTTTTTAACGCAAGTCAACCTGGCTATGGGAAAGAGAAATCTTAGATCCACCCTACTTTACATATTCTTGACTCACCCCAGGGTCATTATTGACTTTCAGGGAGGACATGAAATAGCTTGTTTCACATCTGTCTCCACATTATGTTTGAACTTATCTCATTCTTCTTGGGAAGGATAGAGCAATAGCGAAACGGATACTATGTACACCGTCCTATTGCATTGCAATGGAAGTGGGAGGGAAAGCCATTGGGCAACTATAATTTTGTCCCAGACACGTCACCTTAAAAAATATTTTTCCTTGCATGTTCTCCATCCTCACCATCTCTCCTTATTCTTCCCTGTTTCTACAAGGTCCCTCTCCTTCTAATCTCTGCCACTCATATCCAACCTCTGCTGTTCTCACACAGCTTTCTCGTACCTGTTTTCTGTGCTTACTCCTGCTGGCCTCTGGTGATACCCGCCCCCCCAACCTTATTCTTCCCTGGAAAGCCATTCTTCCCTCTCCCTTCCTTTCTCACCTCCTTTGGCTCCTCTCCCTCTAATCGTCACAACCTCTACTGTCCCACTGCTCTCTGGGATTCCCAATGAACATTACAATCCATGCCCTTTTCTCCAGTCCATCTGCTGGAGCTCAACAGCACGTGTATGGTTCTGACCCAGTTTCTGTGGCTGCTCTCCTTCTGCACCCCAGAAGTCACTGGGGTTGGTTTCCCAGTAAAGGATAACTGCTGTCTCTTAATATTTTTACATGTCAAGATGCCGCAAGGATGGGATCATTAGAAATGCCTGGAATAATGCTAATATTTTTAAATCTGCTGATGCGGTGCATTTGATTAACTCGGTTTCGACCATACCCTGTTCCGTTACATCCAGGGTTAAGTGAAGGCATTGAATGAATCCCAGATTTAGGGTGGAGTTGGGTTTACTATTTGTTTACCATGTTTATTGCAGCAAAACCGGATTATAACTTTATATTTCTTTGAAGAACTTGCAAACTATTTGTAAACAAAAAAGTTACAATGTAAAAGGAAAGTAGTATGTGACACATGCCGGTTTTGGTTTGGTGTTTGGGTGGCAACTTAACGTGAGTTCTACCTGAAACTGTCACATAACACAAAACTGCCTTTTGGTGTCATTTACAAGAAAGCTGAGGCTAGTTTTAAATGTGAGACATGCCGGTCAGTCAGTGTGCTGATGGCAATATTTCTAAACGCACTTCAACACAGGAGCTTCTACCCGAGTGAGAGAGGTGATGCTCCAAACACCAGAACTCTTTAATCTCCACTTCATGCCCCCGCATTCAATACAGTTTCCATGCAGGCTTGCCTATGTTCTTATATTGATCAGAATGGAATAACATAGAAAACTATAAGAAAGTAGCTCCATTTGAAACAGAGAAGCAGAGGTTAACTGATTCAGCTTTTAATATTTGGGAGGCAACTGATGTAGTTCTCAATATTTTGGCTACCTCAATACTATAGCAATGGGAATACCTAGCCCCTAGCAGTCAAAGTCCTGGACTTGGACGCCTTTGCTACACAAACACAGAACATAAAGACAGCCCCTTGCCATAAAGACCTGACAATTGGGTTAAAACATTACAAATGCATGGACTAGTTACAATATCTTTTTAAATCTGGCCATGCTATGCCTTTAATGAGCTGTTTTTCATGGAAGTCAGTGCCGTTCTTCACATCTAGGATTACATGAGGACAGATATTGGATCCTAGGTTGGAGCCTGGAGTTTGTTTATTTTCTTTGCAATGTTTATTATGGCAATTAACAGTGTCTATTTTTTGGAATGCTTTTAAAATATCCCCACACAAAACACACACAAACAGAAGGTAAAGGAGCAGCAGTATAGGGCACACACTTTTTTAGTGTATGGGTTTTTTTTCCCATTGCATTCACTTTTCCGATTTTATCTCTTCATGGTGCAGTAGAAAGCAAGTTAAATTCAGCCACTTGCATGCCTTCCACAGACACACTCTCTTCATCCAAGAATAAGTTTGCACAATCAAATTCTCCTCCACCCACGTGAAAAGGAAAACAAACAAAAACCGCAGTGTCTCCCAGCAATCCCAGCTTTCTCAGGACTCTCAAATGCCAAATGCGTTCTCCTTCTAAGCATGAGCTGGAGGTCCCCGCAATTCCTTAGTAAGGTAAAAAGATATCAAACAGCACCCTCCTCCACAAGGAGGAGCCAGAATGATACTTCTGGAACTGGAAGATGATACCCCTCTAAAATCATTGTCCACCTTTGTTATTCACGCTCACTTAACACAATATAGCACTTATCCTTGAACTTATCAAAAGCAATAGGATGACTCAGCCTTTGGTCTAGTCTACACTTAAAATTTGAGTTGATGTAGCTGTCAGTCAGGGGTGTGAAAAACCTACACCTCTAAGCACTACAGCTATGCCAACCGAACCCCCAGTGTAGACAGTGCTAGGTCAACGGAAGAGTTCTTCAACTGACCTAGCTACCTCCTCCCAGGGAGGTGGATTAACTTCAATGACAGTAGAACCAACCAGTGCTGTAGTGAGTGTCTACACACAAGTGCTACAACACTACAGCTGTGCTTCTGTAAGTGTAAACATAGCTGAATAATTTTAGTAATGGAAGGGACTTACTTACCTTCCAGTCCTCAGCATCCCAAATATGTTGGGCCTTGCCCCAGTACAGCCCTGGGCTGAAGCATGGTGCTAAAAACTGTGATCGGCCGGTTATCATACTGCACCACGTAAAACAAATTGTGGTCAGAGAGGATACATGTGCTACTGTATGCTAGTGCTGCAGCAGAGCTAAACCGCAGTTTGGGAAATAAAAGGAAAATACATTGTATTCAGCCACCATTTTATAGCATAAATGATAAGGTATTGGGATGGACCTGTTACTGTTAATATACCGACAGGATTTTTAAAGCTATCACTCAAAGTTTATATGAT
Source organism: Chelonoidis abingdonii (assembly GCF_003597395.2). NCBI lineage: Eukaryota > Metazoa > Chordata > Testudines > Testudinidae > Chelonoidis > Chelonoidis abingdonii. The sequence goes on from NC_133774.1 coordinate 12,984,019, forward strand.
GCAGTGGCAGATGAACTGTTTAGCTAAGCTGGGCAGGAAAAGGTTTTCCTGTCCCATTAAAATTTTGAAAGATGGAAAATTTTTACCATCCCAAATGAGGCCAAAAAGTTGAAATATTGAAAAATGTTCACAAACGGGAAAAAAAAACACAAAAGTTTTGGTTCATGTCAAAGCATTTAATTTCAATAAGTTCAAAATGTTTCATTTAGATTTTGACCCTTTTTTCCTTTTTTTAACATTTGTTCAGTCTAATTTAACTTAAATTTTGAAAGTAAAAGTCATTTAGAACCAGAAAACTGGATTTTTTCATTTAGAAAATGTCAAAACTAAACCTTGACAATTTAATATTAAAAAAAAAAATTGTCAAGAGAGTCAGGGAAACCAATCCTGTTCTGCCAACAGTTTAAGTTTGAAGAAATCAGCATTTTTCAACAAAAAAACTATTTGTCAAAATAAGAACGGCCATACTGGGTCAGACCAAAGGTCCATCTAGCCCAGTATCCTGTCTTCCGACAGTGGCCAATGCCAGATCCTTCAGAGGGAATGAACAGAATAGGTAACCATCAAGCGATCCATCCTATTGCCCATTTCCAGCTTCTGGCAAACAGCAAAAATATTCCCCAACAGCTCTCCTGATTAGCTCTGATGTTACCTGGAGTTTTTAGAACCCTAAATAGTGGTACTTAACTGTTTCATTCCAGGTGTTGTCAGGAATAAATCAATGGGAAAACAGCAAGCCTATCTGATAAATTATTAATACAAGTAAGCATGCTTTTATTTAAATCTACAATTTATTAGATATTAAGCACACACAGACATAAGAAATAGGTTTACAACATCCCAGAGATAGTTACTCACAGTCTGAGATGGCTTGGAGTAATCACCAGCCGGATTTCCAGGGGCCCTCTTTCTATCCGGCTGATGAGGAGTTTAGATGTCAGCTCCTTGCCGAAAGAAAAGCTTCCTCAGACTTCTCTGAGGTATTTACTTTTACCTAATTTTTTTATAACTAACTTTAACAAAACACATAACCTGCAGTGACTCCTAATGGGTCAACATAATAACCTTTAGTAGGTCACAAATTCTTTTAATTTCAATAAACTATTCATTAGGTTAAAACATTTCAAAGTATTTCTAGCCATAACAACCATAAGTCAGAGGCACCTAAAATCAAGGTCGATATTCACTCACTCTCTTTCATATCTTTCTGTCCCATCCTCCCATGCTGATTAACAAACTGCAAGGATGCAGCTGTCTGGTCTTGCCTCAGAAAGGCCTAAGATTATTCCTAGCGATGTGATGTTTGGTTTTCAGCCGGCAGTGGCTGAACATACAAAATGGCTGACTGCGGTACTGTCAAATTCTGAGGTATACGCAGGAATATCAGTTTCCGGGGCTAACACTTGAACAGGCATATGAACAGCTAACAAGGTGAATAGAAAGATGTCATGAACTGGAGAGCATGCTAGGGCCTGCAAGTAGAATTCTAAGGAACTGACCAAAAAAGGACATGGATTGCTTCACCTCTTTCTCCTCTGGCACTGAGCACAATACCCTGATTGATATCCATGTGCCTTGGCTGGAAATAGATCACAGAACTGGAATATTTCAATGGTTTGCGTACCTGAGAGATGCACTGGTTTTATGGCTCGGTGTTTGGGTTTTCATCACAGACTACCGTAAGTTTTATGGCGGAAGAGTTTATTTTTTAATGTTTTGTGTACACTGGGAGTACGGACAGGGGTTACTCTCCTGCTCACAATCTGAGTCTGTCTCTTCTCTGATAGAAACAAACCAAAGTCTCTATTTGTTTGCATTTTACAAGGAAAGTATGGCACCACAACATCACAAAATGAATGAAGTTAGCAGAGGCTAGTAATCTCAATGGTTCCAATCTAAATTATTCCAAATTTATGGTCTGGAGAATGGGCCTTGTTCATTGATAACACAACACCCTAGCAACTGCTTTTCAATATGCCTTAAAATCATTGTCACAAGCATTTATTGCCCAGCCCCTAGTGATAATGCTATATGAGGCCTTATGAGGCCACATGAGGCCTTTATGTGTCTCCTATTAAACGCAGACAGACAAACCAGAAATGGGAAATTATTCATGTTACTACACATGCCAGGCCCAAAGGCACTGGAGCTCTACAATACATTCTAGCACCAAGAAAAGGAGGGCTAGCTCCTAGACACAGTCATTCACAAAAATCAAAACAATTACTTTCAGTCCAGGAATTAGTTTACATATAAAGGAATGAAATTTTGTTTGCCTGATTACTAGGGGGTTGTTGGCATGTTTAACCCGAGCTTTTTTTAAGGGTGTAAAGAGCTTGTGAGAATAAGTTTCCAGGTTGAGGATTTGGCATGAGTCCAGTGTGGTGTTTACTTGAACATTTGGTAATACTTTGGCCACACAACACCGGCCATGCCAACTTGGCGGGAGAGCTTTATAAGCATTATGGCTACAAATAAAATACAGACTGGGGCTTTGTAAATAAAGAGTGAGGAAGCTTTTTGCTACTCAGTGGCGCCAAGCTACCCTAACATTTTGATGTTTGGAGTTGCTAAATACCCTGCCCCAGCACCGCCAATGGGATGCATTTACATGTCCCATGGCGTGGGTGTGGTTTAAGATATTTTTACAGTATGTAACAGCAAACAAGTGTGATGTAAAGCTTACTAGCACCCTCTGGCATTTAGAGATTTTTATAAGGGATGAGTGAGGTGATAAAATGCCAGAGGAGATGTTTATATAATATGCATGGGTCTTATTTCTGGGATCCAAGGGAAGAAATGAAGGAAACCACTCCCCTTGACAATGTTCGTCTGTTAATTTGGCAATATTGGCTTTTTGAAACTGGCAGGGAGGCTTTTGGGTATTTACACCAATTTTTAAGGGGTAAAAGGTTTTATTTTTAACACTAAATTTAAGGTTTGATTACAGGCTTTTAAGGGGATATAACTTAGGGGTTTTTTTGGTTCTGTTAACAGCTTTAAAACGTAGGGCCAGCTTATACCCAAACTTAAGGATACTGAAGAGAGGGACCTCTTGGGCCTTTTAATTATGATGCTAAACTTTAGATTTTTTTTTTATATTTATTAGACTGGTATTTTTTTTTTTTTGTATTACCACTCAGCTTTTTGCCCTACTTGTAGGGAGAGAGTTTTAGAGAGGTTAAATGGTACAGCCCACAGTTTTATTTTTTTTTTTAGAACGGGTTTGGTGACACAACCAACAGTTAGACAAGTGTTTTAACGTGGCCAGTTGCTGAAGAGTTTTAGCCGCTGGGGGCGGGTTAGCTTGTACAAGGGGCAGGCTTAGAAATAATAGCCACCGCAGTGCCACCCATAGTTACAAAGTTTTAGGATTTTGTTCATCGGAACAAAAGCTTTAGTTTTTTGAGAGGTTTAGTTTTTTAGGTATTGTTTGCTTTTGGCCCTTCCGCTTCGCGGTGGGAAGAGCTGGTGGGAAGAGCTTTGATGTTGTTTGCTTTTGGCCCCAGCCTAGGGGCTAGCTTGATTCGGGTGTGATGGATTTAGGTATTTTGTTTTTTTACTTGAATTGCAGTGTAGGAGGTAAGAAGGATGTGAAAAGGGCCAGCTCACTGGGGTTGGAGAGGCATGATTTTTTATTTGTTTATATAGATTTAATTTCCTGGCTGGATCCGGTGAGCAGGTACATTATCAGGTAAGGACTGAAATTGGGCTGCATACCTGTGAAGAGATATGAGAGTATTTTGGAGGGAAACAACATATTTGGTTAAGTTTTTGTTTTTTTTAAGTGGCTAAATTAGTTACAGGTCCTGGGTTAGCAAATTCGGTGTATGGCCTGCCGAATAAAAGTTTAAAAGGTGAGAGACCAAGCCGACCCCTAGGAGCAGTTTGAACTGCCAAGAGGGCCAAAGGCAGAGCCTGAAGCTATTTTAACCTAGTTGGTGCAGAGCTTAAGCTTTAAAGTTTGGTTTATTTTTTTTACTTGCTTAGCAGATGGTGGTTTTTAAGGAGTATGTAGAAGCCAGGTGATACCTAGGGCTTTTGCAATGTATTGAATAATCTGGGCAGTGAAATGAGTTATTTGATTAGAGTTAACAGACCGAGGAGGACTAAATTTAGGAATAATATGATTTCATAAGGTTTTTTTGATTTTTCAGGCAGTTGCTTGTTTAGTCGGGAACGCTTTGCTTCAGACAGTTAGCTGGCATACAATTACAAGAAGATACTTGTAGCTTTGGCACTTGGGCATTTTTGAGTAGTTGATCTGGAGCCATTTAAAGGGCGTATATGCTTATAACCTTGCTTTAGGGGCCCCCCTTGGATTGAATTTTGCGTAAATGTTACAGGTGGAAAGGACTTTTTTGGCTTTCTGGAATATTTTAGGGGCATACCAAAGTCTATTTACAATAGCTGCCATGGCCTTTGCTCCACCGTGTGTTTTTTGGTGTAGTTTAAATAAGGCAGGCTGCAGAGCAGCCCGGGGCAAGGCTTTTTTTTTTGTTTATTAGGTAGCTGCTACTTTTTTCTTGGTGTTTTAGTGGCTTTTACCTTTTTTTAGCGACTAACCTTTGATGGTTCAGGGACAAAAGGGACTGGTGTTGATGGGGAAGAGGGTGCGAGCACCATTTGGTTGGTAATATAAGGTTGTAGGGAGGCCGCTTTAGATGCTGCATTAGCCAATTGGTTCCCACGGCTGGTGGGATTATTTTTTTTTGGTGGGCATGAACATGAATATTGGCAATTTTGGATGGCAGGTGCACGGCCTTTAATAGTTTCAGAATTAAGAGCTTAGGTGCTACTTTAGTGCCACCGGAGGTATAAAACCCCGCTCTGCCCAGAGTTGGCCCGTGGCATGGTGTCATAAACGGATAGTTAAGGGTTAATGTCTCTTTCACCTGTAAAGGGTTAACAAACAGTGAACCTGGAACACCTGACCAGAGGACCAATCAGGAGACAAGATACTTTCAAATCTGGGGTGGAGGTGAAGCTGTGGGTGTGGTTTCCTTTGTTCCTTGTTCCGTGTCCTCTGGGTTCCGGAGAGCGACCAGACCCCCAATGTAGCAGATGCCCTCCAAGCGTTCTGAAAATCTCTCTCGTTCCTAATTTTTAGTAAGTACATCAGGATAAAGGCGGTTTAAGTCTTTTTGATTGTTCTTTATTTGCAAATGTGTAGGTTTGCCTAGAAAGTATTTTTAAATTTGTATTTGGTGCGGGGGCAGGTTTTTACTCTAGTCCTGATAAGCCTGAAAACCCCTTGTAATATCCATCTGAATGTACAGAGAATTCTTATTTTTTTCTTTCTTTTATTAAAACCCCCTTTCTTTTTTGAAAGACCTGATTTTGATTTTTTCCCCATGGTAAGCTCTAAGAAACGGAGTCTATACCCACAGGGAATGCGTGGGAGAAGGGAAAAGAAAATGGGAGGAAGGGGAGGATCATTCTTCTCCTGTGGTTGTTGATTCAAGGAGTTTGAATCCACGGTGGACTCCTAGGTCTACCCAGGGGGGAGAAGATCTGGGAGGAAGAAAGGGAGGGGAAGGGAAATGGGTTATCCACCTTTATTGTGAGACTCGAAGCGAATTGGGTTTGGGGTCCCAGGCGAATGCGTTTATGGGGGACCAGAGTGGCCCCAAAACACTATACTTTGTGGGTGGTGGCAGCCCTATCATGATAATCAAGCTGGGCAATTAAGTCCGTAGAGGAATCATCTGGTAACCGCATCCCCAGAGCATCGCCATACCGAAAGGACCATATAGATGACGAATGACCGAGAGAAGGGTACAGGACCATTTTTGCCGACTCTAAAAGGGTACAGAGTGGAGGCTATATAGGATGTACCATCCAAACGGCTGGTTGGGTCTGGGGACGTGAGGATCTCGTTTAAAGGGATTACAGTTGCACCAGCCAGACCGCCATTGGGCAAATGCTACAAAGACATTGCAGACCAAGTCACAAGAGTTAGTAAGCATCTCACACCATGCGATGGAAGCTTTCATGCGCAGAGCGAGAGATCTAGCGTATAGACATTGCCATATGCCCACTTCATCACAAATGGCTTGTCGCGGGTGTGATAGGCAAATGGTGCGCCTCACTATATTGATGGTATGTAGCCGGCCACACGCCCTGAGACTTAGGAGTTCGGAAAAAAGGGAGGGGGTACCAAGAGCCCAAGCGCTCAAAGCCGTGGAATGGCCAGCGACTGAGATCAGAGTATGAGCATAGCCCATTTACCAAACTCAAAGAGGGTAATATAGAAGTGATTTAGCGTGCCAAACATCTTGTAAGACATCTATCTCGCCAAAAAATGGCCTTCCTGCGTCGTGCCGCTTATCATGAACCCACAATCAGAAACACATCTTGTCCATTAGACAGTTCTTACACGCGATATCACATGCAGGGATTAAGCAGAACTAGTTGCGGCCCAACCTATCCCTCCGCGCCATAGATCCTGTGCGCGTCCCAAGTCGGTTCTCTCACCTTCTGGGTACAGCTTAGAGAAGATGATCCATCCGCGAGCGACGTGTGAGAAGCACCAACCATTACCTTGGGATGAACACAACAGGGCAGATTAAAGGGATTGTTGCGTCTTGTCCCCCATGCACCTTAATTATTCAGTTGCTAACACAGGCGTTCCTCACACGCGCTACCTAAAAGGAGTAGACTACGCGCAGGTTGATCCTATAAGTTAGCTTCTCGTATTATAGTTGCGATCCATATGGGGAGGAACACAAAGTCCGGATAACCTCTTTATATATTAAAAAGGATGGGTTAGTAATATTATAAGAAAGAAATAAAAATGAGAAGAGATGGCTCTGTAATCATTCACAAGAGATGCACATTAGGAGCTATGCTTTGGGGTTTTGTCAGATCTCTCAAAGCAAGTACACTGTATGGAGAGACCAAACCTGCCCCAGCGCGAGAGACATGTAAAATAAAAATACTTCGAGCGAAGACGACATCCCATGTGCAATACAAGAAACCAAATCAAACAAGGACCGAAAACGGGCGCGCCCTCGGATAGCCATGATATATAACACCAAACTCTTAGAATTCAGATAGAGGACTGTTTCAGAAAGGAGTGGGGAGTGGAAACCTCTGCTTACATGCTCTGGGCCGCACAAGAACGGCGAGACAGAGAGCACCAAGGAGAGACAAGCACACAACGAACACACCAACACAGAAACTTCCCGCGCTCCCGACTGCACAATTTGAAAGGTATCGTTGTCTCCCATGAATTGCCCGTATCAGGGTCAGGAGAGAGCTTTTTGCGATGCGCGTATCCACCTGTTTGTTAACCCTTTACAGGTGAAAGAGACTTAACCTTAACTATCCGTGGATGACATCACAAATGCCAGGCCACTCGGGGCAGAGCTGTGGGTTATACCCTCCGGTGGCAGGAGAGAGTGCTATCAGTAAGCTACATAATCTGCGACAACATTACCGAGTCAACTGGGTCTCATGCTCAAATAATTGCCTATATTGCATGTTTCAGGCGGCCACAAAAAAAGTAACTACCCCATGGGGCCAGGCACACCGCATGGGAGAAACCCGAAAGTTGCCAGCTACATCCTACCAGCCTCTCGCCGCACCTCCGCACACGTACGTATAATTAACCAGAGCAATGGAGGCGGCCTCCGCCTCCGACGACACAGCCAAATTTGGATTGCGGCTACGGGAAGAGTTAGTCGACCGAAGAGATTAGGACTACCCTGAATTACGTAAGCGCTTCTATAACATAGAAAGAGAATACACTGAAAACGTGACAAGGAGCCGTACAGAAAGATGCGTAATTGCACTCACCATAAAAAACAAGCGTGGGATCGAGAGATGTTGCGTCGAGTTGTGGTGCGACACGAGGGCATTTGGCAAACTAGATACTTGGATGCGCATACAGCAGGAAAGACTAAAAAGTACCTATTCCACCCGAACATTTACTGGCAACAACGTTGCAGAGTCACATTCAAGGGGAGATGGCGGGGAGAGAGACGCATAAAAGTTATGATAATGACATATACGCCCTTAAGGAAGAAAGCGCGGAGACCTCAATCTCACACACACAATTGCTCCAAGTGTCCAAAAGCTACAAGTATCACGCTACCGAAGTGAGTAATCACCAGCGTAAACTAGCTCTGAAAGATACCACAAGCGTTCCGCGACTTAAGCAGAGCAGAGCTTCCATCGTAAAGGCAGCAAGTAGAAACCTTAATAAAATCACAATATTATCTCTAACATTTAAGTGACACTGGGTTTTGGACAGACTTGCTTTTAGGCAAAACAATGAATGAATGCAATCGAAGCTGGTTATTGCGTCATACATGATATGAATGCATCAGTTATTCCTAGAATTCATGGATGATGCATCCATAATGAAGCTTACAAATCACTCTGCTAAACAAATTGCCTATATCAGCTCTAGAAATCAACATGTCATCCTCTCTTATTGTCAGTGTTTGATTTTGCCAAAGGACACATCTGGTAGCCAAAGTGAGCAAGAGATGCTCGCTACTGTGTGAACAGTGGCAGATAAACTTCTGCTATGTTTGTGGTGAAGTTGACTTTGCATCACAAAGTGCAGTAATAACCGCTATGGTTTAAGAAAGCCTATCACCTTTATTTTGGCTGCAAATTGGAGATCAGGACAAGAGGTGGGCCCCACACATAAGCTGCAACACTTGTGCAACAAATCTTCGCCAGTGGTTGAACAGGGGAAGGAAATCTGTCCTTTGGCAGTGCCAATATTGGAGAGAGCCAACAAGATGCATACCAGCAAAATTGTTACTTTCTTCATGGTGCCTCCAGTTGGGAAAGGTGTGTCACAAGAAGAAAGGTGGACGTGCATTACAAACATTCCATCAGCTATACGCCCCAGTACCCCACCGGACAGGAAGGGGATGACTCCGGTTCCTGAAGTGCACCAGAAGTCCATCCACTTTGGTGCAGATGAGAAAAGAGGAAGAGGATAAACTTCGGGTCCGAACATCGTCAACAGACACTCACATGTCCACCGAAAACCCATTTTCCCATCCCTCCTCTGAGACCACACCTCAAACACAAGGTGAAACTGAAATGAACCGTGTCCCAGGAGTTTGGAAACTACGCAAGAGTAAGGCATGAGCTGTGTTGGCCTCCAAGACTCAGCAGTGGAAATCGTCGGGCATAGGTGATGTAGGGTTTCGCATGTTCCGTAGACCGTCAAAGGATCTGGTCCCATTCTTCTTCATGGGAAGGTGACTATGTAGCCGCGAAGCAACATCGATGGTCGATGCATCCCCCCTCAAAACAATCGTCCACGATCCAGAACTGAGGGAGACTCCTTCATTGATTCATCGAAGACGAAGTCTAAGCTGGTCTCGCTGCATGAATGGCAAAAGTGTTGGCCATCAATCCAGTGGTTGTGGCAGTCCCCCATATGGAAGGAAACCGTATGGAAAAACAAACAAATGAAAACAACTTTTTCAGGTGCAGAAACTAGGACCAACATCCAGTGGCAGATCTGTGGCTTTGAAGGTTGTTGCTCCTCTGCTTGGTCTGCGCAGACTGAGGAAGACACAAAGTACTGCGTTTTCTCCTGTTGAATGGGATAGTCCCGGCGCAAAGAGATTCCCACTGCAATCAAAGAAAGACTGGCCACTCCGACAGTCATTGAAAGCCCGGGGAGGAAGTGTTCAGCAAATCCACCAACTTGTGAATCAGGAAGATTTTTGTTACCACCCTGACACAATCAAGCTGGGTCTGATGAAAGACTGTCCCAAGGCCCCAATTGACCAAAACACCAAGCACTTTCCAAGGTACCTTCTGTGGGAAAGGTTCCTAAGTTAAGGAAGCTCAAGATTAAAGGGAAGGTGTCCCTGTGTTGGTCCTCAGATTTCGTGAACTGTCTTGATGCCGTGAGATGATGATTTGACCATGCTCAAGAAGCTTGGCGGTTGGGGCAAGGTAAAAGGAGCGGCTGGGGAAAGGCCCCTCCCAGTTAGGGGCAAAAAGTGTTGTTCTGTGCGGGGGAATTCCACAAATGGCAACCAACATCTACATGGGTGGGTGGAGGGGTGATAAAACATCCCAAAGAGGCACCATACAAAGAGACCGTGGTTTGGCTTAAACATTCCCCGGGAGGGTGAAGAGATGGGACATTGTGCGGGTGCGACCTTCTGCTGATCTTCAGAGGTTTGGTTGTTGGGGTGCTTGTCTCTAAGGTGAGACTGCGGAGTCCAGGGTGGGAGCGGACTCGCGAGCTCATCGCCGGTAGGCGGGTGGATGGTTTAGTAGTGGTACAGATACAGGCTCACAAGGCTACGAGAGAGCAAAACACACTGGAGCTAAAGCGTGTTGCGGGTAATCAGGGGGAGCAATGGAAGCCCACTCGCAGAGGCATCATAGATGAGCATGGATTCTCAATGTCAGTCATGATAACAGCATACAAAGAAGATGTCTGCCACCAATCTCGCCTTAATCTTATGGAAAATACTAATGAGTTTCCACAAAGCAACCCCAAGAGAGAAGGAGTGCGCGCGGAGAGTGAACCAGCGACGAAAGGAGTAAAGGACCCAAACCTATGTTTTACATATCAGGTCGGCGTTTGTTGAGTTGACCATCGAGTATAATGCTATCAGGGTGCATAGACCAGCTTAATGCATCTATGCTCAGGACAAGTGACTAATGATGATTCTCTATTTATGTATAGACGTAGAGACAAAGCCAAGAAGAGCCGAGTCGAGACATCTCTGAATATGAAGGGATCATAACATGTACTTAATAGTTTTTGGCCATTTTTATATTAAGATGATTTAATACAGCATATAATCACTATGGACAGAGTGATAAAGATACCCTTATGATGATTTTATTTACAAGGTGGTTATAAACAACACACAAGGCCAGCCATGAAATAATTAACATCCAATGAGTAAAAGTACCAAGCAAGAGCGCTATGTTTTAAAACATGAAGTTAAGACCTTAAGGTTACAATTTAGATTAAACTCTACAGCTACACAAATACAGAGACAAAAGTAAAAACTTAAATATCTTAGAAACAATAGCCAATCAGTTGTTTTAATTGTCATATTTGAATTCAGCACATCAAAATACATAATAAATAGCACATTTTATCTCTGAAGCAGACGACTTCTCAAAAATTGTAGACCAGTGTAATTGGGGAGCCCAAGGACTGGGGCTGAGGCCAAGGCTGTTTTAACCTTTTGAAAGGCTTTGATAGCCCCAGAATTTTAGTGCAGGGGCTCTTTGGCATTATGGGTTATTTGCTTATAAAGGGGCTTTGACATTTTTTTATACCCTGGAATCCAAGAATGGCAAAATTTTGCAAGGCCTAAAAATTCCCACATTTTACATTTAGTTTTTGGCTATGGGATGTTAAGGATTGACTGGATAAGGGCACTAAATAGAGCTTGATGTCCCGGGGTCAGTACATGATCGAGGTAGGTTACCTGGTCCTTGGAAAACTGAAGCTTAGAAGGGGACACTTTAAGTCCCTTATTTGCCAAGCAATTTAGCAAGTAAATAGTGTTTGTTTTGCATGTTAGTTGATTAGGAGAACAAACCAGGACATCGTTTACATATAAAAGATAAGTGGATCCACCAGGCAGCTTAATATTAGCTAAATTGCGTGTTAGGATAGAGGAGAAAATGGTTGGCGATTCAACATATTTTTGCAGTAGCCGAGCTCAGGTTAGCTGTTTTGCCCTCCCGGTCTTTAGAGTCGTCCATGTAAATGAGAAGATATTTTAGCTGTTTGGATTTAGGGGAATACTGAAAAAGGCATTACACAAGTTTTATTACCGAATAGCAAGCAGTACCTGCTGGAATGGCAGTTAGGATAGTGTGAGGATTAGGTACTACGTTGTGTTTAGCCTGGACGATTTTATTTAATGCGTGCAAGTCCTGGACAAATCGGTATACCAGTTTTCCCCCTGGATCCATGTCAGGTTTTTTAACTGGCAGAATGGGAGTATTGAAAGGAGACTTGGTGCGAACTAACATTTTCAACCGCAGGAATGTGGTGATAAGGTTCCGGAGGCCTAGCAGAGCTTTTTGGGGGATGGGATACTGGCGAATTTGAGGAATTACAATGCCTGGCTTCAAGGTTATACGCACTGGTTCTGTTCGGAGAGTGCTCAAGTTTGTTTTTAAATTGCTCTCTAGGGAGGCTTTTACCTCCTGTCTGAGTCGCTTGGGTAGGATTGGTTCCGCAGGAAGGATTGAGTCCTCTGAAGCCTGGGTCAGAACAGCACATAGCTGGGGAAGTTGGTTTTGAGGTAACCGATGGACGATCCTGTCATCTGAAAAAAAAATTTGAGCATGCAATTTACACAACAGGTCTCTGCCCAAGAGGTTAACTGGGGAATTCGGAGCTAGCAAAAAGGCATGGGAGATGGAAACACCAGAGATTTTTACAGTAGCCTCCTCCAACACAGAACAGTTAAATGGCTTTTTGCCTATACCCATTACCGGAATACTTTTATTTATGAGGCTTTTTTTTTCGGCTTGACAGTAACAGTGGAGAGGGCAGCCCCAGAGTTTAGAAGACAAGAATAAACTGTTCCTCCCAAAGTTAGATGGACCTTGGGGTCATTGGAGGAACAAACGTAAGTGGTAAAATTATCTGAATAGGTGACAGAAGAACCCCCTAGTCGCCATTATTTTTTACTGTAGTTAATGTTTGGTTTCATTTTTACAGTTATTTGGTGTTGCGGTGGGTCTAGGCAGTGGGGCTGCTGCCCAGTGGGTCGGTATGGGCACTTTTTTTTTCCAATGACTAAGCTGCTTACAATAGTTACACACATTTTTGGCGTGTTTCGGGGGGGGGCCCCGTCCATTTTAGGTTGCTTTTGGGAGGTCGCCTTTATTTTTTTTTATTTTATTTTTAGCATTTACAAGAGCTGCCAGCATTTTTACCTGCTTTGTTTTTTGCATTTTTTTTTGTGTTATATACACGGGTGGCAACACTTACCAGTTTTTTTAGGGGGGGGGGTTAGCTCTTTTAAGTTGCTGTAACCACTTTTTGATCTCTGGGGCTGACTGAGAAATAAAGATAAGCTGGACTGTGCGTCCATGGTTTTGGGGTTTAGGTTAGTATAAATACAAAATGCTTTACAAAGGTTTTTATAAAAATCGGAAGGGTGCTCCTCTTTCCCTTGCACAATATTATGAACTTTTGACCAGTTCAGAGGTTTTTTGCCTGCCTGTTTGATACCTGTTAAAATGCAGTCCCGGAATTTTTTTAGATTCACCTGGTGGGCCGGATCATTCGGGTTCCATTGGACCGGATTAGTAAAGGATATAAGGTTACGGGAATGGCCACTGGCTTTCGCGGCAGCCTGGGCACTCCGAAGGACTCGCTCCTTCTCCTCTGTGAGTAACAAACAATTCAAAAGTTGGCTTACATTTTGCTAATCGGGATTATGAGACTAGAAAATCGTATGGAATCGCTTATGGACGATATCCGGGTTGTCCCTGAGGCGAGGCATAGTGGTTTGCCAATTCATAAGGTCCGCTGTGGTAAACAGAACATGAACGTGATGATTCATGATATTCCCTTCTGTTGTTGGAAATGGGATGACCCAGGGGGGTGCTTGAATTAAATTGCCCATGTTTTTTTTTTAATAAACTGACCCCAATTTAGTGTTGGATAGACTACCTAAGAGGCTAAAAGACTTTGACCCACTACTTATTATTCCGCCAGTAGCCGGTTCGTTTATTTGAGCTGTAGTGTTTTTAATTTTTTCAGGCAGGGGTTTTTGTTGTAGGGCTGCTATTTCTGAACCCATGGCTGCAGAGGAAGGTATCGAGCCCGTCCCACTTGGTAGTGCTGCTGCTACCGATGGCCAAGGTTGAAGATAGTATATGGGAGGGTTCCAAAAATCGGCCTCTTTAGAGGCAGAAGGTTTTGGGTATAGAGGGGCTTGAATCTGCATTTTTTTTAAGCAACGATGAGCTTCATCATCCCACAAGAACCAATAATTTATTCGTCCCAGTGCCTGGTTTTCCAGCACCAGGCGCAGAGGAGTTAAGTGAGTTGGAATGTTAAAAGACCCGAACTTGGGCCAATTGGTACCCAGGGCCAGCCAATCCTGGGTACAAAGCTGCAATAAACACCTTTTTGACATTCCTTTCTGAACACCGGGTACAGGCCATTTATTTAACATGTAATTTAAAGGGCTATCCTTAGAGGGTTTCTGCTGAGACCCACCCATCCCGTTTTCTGGCACTCAGCTGGAGAATTAAACAGAAAGAAGGAGGATATTATGGTCTAATCCAAAAAATCCAAGCCAGCAATCTTTGCTTACACTGACTGCTACAGGGGACAGAACTGAAGGATCTTAATACGACCTTAGGGCTTCCTCGCACGCTATGGCTTCCACTCTGAGGAATTACAAACAAGAAGCTCAGTTCCGCCCACACACCTAGCACCCAAAGGTATAAGACAGAAATACAGTAACCAAATAACTAGAATATAACCAGAACCCAGGAAGCGTTTCCTTATCCTGTTAGGGCTCACCTTATCGGAGCACGAACCCCAGGGACCGTGGTGAAGTGAGGAAGAGGGGCTAAACACCCTGGTGGCACCGCTCCTAGTTCGCCGCAGCTGTCCGGAGTCTGATGTCTGAGCTAGGAGGGTTCCATCTGGCTTGCCAGGAACTATTACCGAAATGTCGAGTCCGCCTAGCTGAGAGTCAATGACAGCCAGACAGGGATAAGGAAAAGTTGCTTTATTCTGCAGAAGAAAGGAGAGTTTGTACCTTAGTACAAAAACTCTATTTCATACAAAAACCAAGAATTTTTTATACACACTCACACATAGGTTTTGGTCGTGTTAGCATTTGACTGGTGGTTAGCAAACCCTGCACTTCTTCAATCTGCTCAGCAAAAACAGCTTAGGACCAGCTCCAACTGCTTCAAGACTGATAAGGAAAGACAGTACAAAAGTTCAGGCTACTGTATCCATGAGGTTTTCAATTTCTCCTAATGGTTGCTAGCTATTATAAGGCTACTAACTGTTAGGGGGTCGCTGCTAATTGTCACACTATGCTCCATGCAAGAACATCACTTGGGAAAGAAGCATTTAATTTATGAAGAATCAGCTGGGAAACGATCATTTCCTTTATGAGGTATCAGGTAAAACCATTGGTCTGTATGTTACAGACCTATTGTACTTAATAAAGCTAAATTGTGTAAATAGTTAACAGAGGACTCTTTAAAGGCTGGATTATTTGTGATATAACTAATAACCAGTCAAGGCAAGGAAATTGAAAGAAATGGACTTAACCATTCAAAAAATAGTGGCTATTTGCTAGACTAGTGAAAACTGTGCTTTCCAGGTTAAAGTGCAAAGAAGCAGTGGAAGAAATGAAGCACATCTAAACTCCTTTAACTGCAAGGCACGGCCGCACAGAGGGGACGGAGCAAGTGGGGGCAATTTACCCCAGGAGAATGGCTGAGGCTCCCGCCCCGGCCCCAGCCCGACCCACCTCCGCCCCTCACCCGGAGCCTCAGCGCATCCAGGAGCTTCGCTCCACAGCGGCAGAGCGGCTCCAGTGGGGCCCCTGAGCTCTGCCCCACTCAGAGCCGTGTGGTCAGGGGGTGGGGCTGCGAGCTCCAGGCCGAGCGGAGGGAACTCAGGCCCTGCTGCAGCTTGCAGCCCTGCCTCCTGACCACGGGGCTCTGAGTGGGCAGAGCTCAGGGGCCGCGCCGGAGCCGTGCTGCCGCTGTAGAGGAAGTTCCTGGGTCCGCTCCGGGTGAGAGGGGAGCTGGGGGTAAGGGGCCAGGGGGGTTGGCTAAGGGGCAGGGAGTCCTGGGGATAGTGAGGGGGCAGAGGTTAGGGGTGCGGTCAGGGGACTGGGAATTGGGGGGGGTGGATTATTTGCATTCCAGGGGGTTGTCAGGACTCAAGGGGGCGGAAGGTGGCTAGGGGTCAGGGC
>NC_133774.1:13002764-13020076 GCF_003597395.2 Chelonoidis abingdonii
CTTGCTGTCTGGTCATCCTACTGGAGATGCATGGCAGGAGAGAGATCATTTGATCATTGCCTGTTAGGTTTACTCTCTCTGGGGGACTTGGAATTAGACATTGTCAGCAGACAGGATACTGGGCTGGATCGACCTTTGGTTTGACCCAGTATGACTGTTCTAATGTTCTAAACTAAATGAACCCAAAGTTATGGAGACAGATATGAGTCAAGGAAGCCAGCAGAGTATCAGAAACCTGGAGAAATCTCTGACTGGATAGGCTCAGGTGTTTGGTTACAAGCTGAGGTGGTTCAAAAGTTTTGGATTTTTTAAGCAGAATTTTTTTATTGTTTCTTTAAACAATCAAACACAGCAAGCAGCAAATATTTGGCCACACACTTCTGAAACTCCACACCATATTCAGGTTTTGGCAGATTAATTTCAGCTTTTGAATTAAAAAAAAACACAACAAATTTTGAAGGAAAGCAAACATTGTCTGTGATCTTTTTCTGCTTTTTAAAAACCCCTAGTTTTCGATCCAGAAAAAGTTTTGACAGAAAATATTTCTCCAAACCTTTTAATGAGCTTTAGTCCCTTTTAGCACTAGCTGATGCTGAGAATCAGTGATACCTTGTAAAGAAGTTTTCTCAAAACTTGAGTTTGTGCTGAGATGCAGAAGGTTTATTTTTCCTAAGGCCGCCTGTGGGTGCGGAGCAAGTGGGGCAATTTGTGCCGGGCCCCACAAAGGCCCCCATGAGGATACAGGATCATATAGTATTGCAATTTTTTTTTGGAAGGGGCCCCCAAAATTGCCTTGCCCCTGGCCCCCTGAATCCTCTGGGCAGCCCTGCTGCATGGAAAGGAGGATCAGGCCTAATTTGTATGCTCATCAGATATAAGATTTTACACAGATTTCACTTCATGCACACCAGGGCAATTAACAAGCTGTGCTGGAGAGGATGTGATGCAAAATCTGCTTTCAGATACGCGATGGAACCATCTAAAGAGTAAATTCTTCTGGGCACTAATCCAAATATACATTCAGAAAATAACCGAGATGCAATTATCCATTCAATTTGGAGAGCTTTTATAGAATGATCAAGCAATAAACTACTATTTACAAGAGATAAGCTTTAAAACAATAGCAACACATGGAATGTGTCCATTCCTCCCTCAGGGAGGAAAGGTGACATGCTACCTGATAGAAACTGAGATGGGCCCCAAATATGTTTCAAAAGCAAGCTCACTTTACTCTTTCAACACCTTATAGAATTGTAGGACTGGAAGGGACCTCAAGGGACTAAGTATTATCTAGATCAGTGGTTCCCAAACTTTTTGGCATCACGCCCCCTTTTTAATTTTTGTGAAACCCTCACCCCCCTACCACTCCTTTACCATCATCCAACCGCCACCCGGTCCTTGTCTCCTGACCGCCCCTTCCTGGGACCCCATTCTCTATCAAATCCTCCTCCCCCACTCCTTGTCCGCTGATTGCCCCCTCCCGGGACCTTACCCTCTATCCAGCAGCCCCCCCGCCACTCCCTGTCCCCTGACTGCTCCCCCCCGGGACCTCCTGCCCCTTATCCAAATCCCCCTCCCCCTGCTCCCTGCCCCTTTACTAGGCTGCTCAGAGCATCAGGACTGGCTTATTGGAAAGCCTGGGAGATGGGCGGGGCAAGCCATGCTGCCCATATGGTGGCATAACTACAGGGGAGGGTGGACAGGAGGGGAGGGGCCGGGGGCTAACCTCCCCGGCCAGGAGCTCAAGGGCCGGGCAGCCTCACGCCCCCCCTTGGAATTTCTTCATGCCCACTTAGGGGGGGCGCGCCCCCCCATTTTGGGAACCAATGATCTAGATCAGGTGTTTGTCTAACATGTTCTTAAAAATCTCCAATGACAGAGATTCCACAACTTCCCTAGGCAATTTATTCCAGTGCCTAACCACCCTGACAGTTAGGAAGTTTTTCCTAATGTCCAAACCAAACCTTCCTTGCTGCAATTTAAGCCCATTAGTTCTTGCCCTATCCTCAGAGGTTAAAGGGAAAAAAAATTTCTCCCGCCTCCTTGTAACAGCCTTTTATGTGCTTGAAAACAGTTACCATGTCTCTTGTCAGTCTTCTCTTCTCCAAACTAAAGAAATCTAGTTTTTTCAATCCTCTTTCATAGGATGTTTTCCAGACCTTTAATCATTTTTGTTGCTCCCCTCTGGACTTTCTCTGATTTGTCCACATCTTTCCCAAAGAATGGTGCCCAGAACGGACATGATACGAGAGTTGACACCATAACAGTACTGAGTAAAGTGGAAGAATTACTTCTTGCATCTTGCTCACAACACTCCTGCCAATACATCCCAGAATGATGTTTGCTTTTCCTGCAGCAGCGTGACATTGTTGACTCATTTAGCTTGTGGTCCACTATGACCCCCAGATCCCTTTCCACAGTTCTCCTTCCCAGGCAGTCATTTCCCATTTTGTATGTGTGCAACTGACTGTTCCTTCCTAAGTGGAGTGCTTTGCATTTATCCTTATTGAATTTCATCCTATTTACTTCAGACCATTTCATCCGGATCATTTTGAATTTTCCCCCTATCCTCCAAAACACTTGCAACCCCTCCCAGCTTTGTAATGTCTGCAGACTTTATAAGTGTACTCTCTGTGCCATTATCTAAATCATTGATAAAGATACTGAACAGAACCAGTCCAAGAACTGATGCCTGCGGAACCCCACTCAATAGGCCCTTCCAGCTTGAGTATGAACCACTGATAACTACTCTCTGGGAATGGCTTTCCAACCAGTTATGCACCCACCTTATAGAAGCTCCATCTAGGTTGTATTTCCCTAGTTTGTTTATGAGAAGATCACGCAAGATGGTATCAAAAGCCTTATTAAAGTCAAGATATCTAGCTAACCTTTCTATCTAACTCTCAATCTAAGGTACTTATCCGGCACCAATTACCCTACTACCCAAGCACTGAGCTGTCTTTAACGTATGTATCCTGGGAGATATGGAAGTGCTGTCGTCCCTGCCTTACATGTGGGAACTGAAACACAGTGGGGCTAAGGGCCAGATTTTTAAAGATATTTAGGTACCTAACAATGCAAATAGTGAGGTTTTCAAATGCTGAACGTCCACTAAAATCCCTGGATGCTCTTGACACCAACCTGCATCTTTAGGCACCTAAATACCTTTAAAACTCCTGCCCTAAGAGACTTGCTCAAGGATGCATGTCTTTGGTGCAGCAGGATACAGAACCCAGGTATCCTGGATCCCAAGTTTGTGCCCTTATGTCAAAGGATGCCCCTGCCCTGTGATGCCCCCTTCTGGCAAAGTGTCTCTCTGTTGGGGGCTGCCTCAGTTTTCCCCATTCACTCAGGCTCGCTTAAAAAGCCTGCACAGTCCAGACATTCAAAACATTCCTCCTTTCTGTGGTCCCATTTACGGAGTACTGCAAAAAGTCTTTCAAAAAGAACTCGCTCCCAAAGCCATCATCCCACGTTCAGCTGAGCCCAGTCCCCCTCTCCCCCCGAGAGTCAGTCTTCCTGCTCTCCCTGTACCTCTCGCCTGGAGTTTGGGCCCTCTTTACAGGCCTCCTCTGCTGGTGTCTTCTCCCAGCTAACTCAGGGCCCTGCAGGACCCTAGGCTACATTCAGAAAATGGGAAGATTTGGGGGCGTAGGTGAAAAGCAGGGGTCAAACTCAGGGAAGGGCTAGCAGTGTATAGAGAAGTTCCCACTCTACCTGTGGTACTTATGTGGCCCCATCACCATAGTATCTAAGGCTGCACATAGCAATGTCTAACCTATCTCCTTACAGCGACTCGGTGAGGTAGAGCAATGCTGTTCTCCCCATTGTACAGATGGGGCACTGAGGCACACGCAGACTAAAGGTCAGATTTTCAAAGATATTTAGGTGCCTAATGATATTTTCAAATGCACTTTGAAGGTTTGGTGCTTTGTAAACCACACTAGATATCTAGCTGCATCTTTGGGTGCCTAAAATCCTTTGAAATTCTGTCCTTAAAGCATTGGCCAGACAGGGGTCAGACAGGAAGTCTGTCTAGGGAGAGTTGAACCCAGGTCTTCCAGGGCTAGCTCTCTATCCTGCAGACCAGCCTCTCTCTCTGCTGCTGCATGTTGCAAAATGAGAGGACTCTGATCAATGGGAACAAAACCAAGGCAGCCAGTTCTCTGAGACTCCAACAAATGGTCCCAGGATGGATGTCATGGTCGACAGCATGAAAAGCAGCAGAGAGGTCAGAAAGGATGGAGAATGAGAGTCAGATGAAAGGAGATCACTTAACTCCCAAGAGGTGGCAAGTTCTGCCCCATGCTGAGTTGTAAAGCAACGGCTGCTGGACAATTTTATATTTTATCTGAAAATCATTTTGTCGTCATTTTTTGTTCCGGGTTTGAGAAAAGGAAGGAATGAGAAAGTGTCATATAAGTATCAAATGTGTTTATGCCTCAAATTCTTAGGGTTTCAGCTGTATTCAGACCAATTCTAGAACAAAGAACAGAAACTGCATCCACGCAGTCCGTAAAGTCGATGATTATTGTCATGATTTGCATTATTCATTGGGCACCATCTGTGTACTCAGCACTGTTCAGAATATGCCAGAAAATCCAGTCCCTGAGCCAATGCATATAAGATGTGTAACTCTGGATAAGATGGCTCAGATATATAAGTATGAAGTGTATAATTATTGACAACACATGTTGTCACATGTTCACTGTGAAGTTTATATCTGAGTGGAGGCACTGATGGCAACAGAAGTTTTAGTTGATTAAGGACTAGAAGATTTGACCTTCCAACATTCTTTCTAAAGGAAGAGCTGCCCAGAGCTCCTGTGCCTGTTTATGTTCATTTCCTGCCTGCAGTGGCCCTGATATACCTCAGAAGTCTCAGGAGTTTTTCTCAGTTTAAGATATAGAATTTTCTTGGTGTTTTTGTTTTAAATATTCTCCCCTGAGAACTGCAACTCAGTCACTGTGGTGTTGTGTTTAAACATCTCCTGAAAAGTAACTAGCCTTTAAATAGAAGTAAAAGCAGTGTTGCCAACACTCGTGATTTTGTCATGAGTCTCATGATAATTCTTTTCCTTAAAGCCCCAGCTCCTGGAGTCAAGTGGAGATGTGACAATTTAGCCTTCATTCTTAAAGAAAAATAAAGTTTCTAGTCCTTGTGGCTGTGGAGAAAGCTTCAAAATGTGTCCTCAGTGTACCCTAAAGGCTCAAAAAGCAGAAGGCAAATAAAAAGAACCGCAAATCTGTTATTTTTACATAATCTCATGCTGTTAAAGCCAAGCTCATAATTTTTGGTGAGCCTGATTCATGGTTTTTGAACATTTGGGATAGGCAATACTGTGAAAGTGACTTGAAGGTGTCAGTTTCACTCTTGTTTAAGGTTAGTTTCTAGTCTATTTTTTGCAGTGAGGTAACACCTCTAAAGCCCCAGGCAGGGGCAGTATAAACTCATGGGGCCTGGCCCTAGTAGGATGTTTCCAAAGTTAAATGATCTATTCCCATCTTGGTGAACTGGAAAAAGAGTGATGGAAAGTCATCTAGATTTTTCTACAGCTGTTTCAATTGTTGTATTCAAGAGTTAGTAACAAAGAATATACATTAAAATTTTAAACCTAACCAGTGTTCCTTAAGTGACTTGACATAAGATACGAGAACATGTTAGTATTAGAGCTGAGTGGGTCTAATATTTATTAAATCCTCTTTTATTATATAGGAATTAGATACAGTGCCCTATCAACACATTTCTAAGTTATCTGAAAAACAAAAAAACCCTAGAGTTTTCAGGTGCCTATGTAGCCTTTGGAATCATGGTTGAAGTCCCCCTCCACTCCAAATCAGAAATGGCGCTCCTGTCCAGGATGTACACCTTAACACACTCAAAACTGCCTTCACCAAACAAGGACACTCCACTAGAGATGTAGATTGCATCATGGAATGGGCTACCTAAATACTTCAAGAGAACCTGCTTCAATAAAGAAATAAAACCCGTCTGACCGCACACTCATAGTTATCACCTACCACCCGACACTGGAGCCCACATGGTGTATCATCAAACAGTTACAACCCATACTCGATGGGGATCCAATCCTGAAATAAATACTTCCTGAACTCCCTCTTCTAGCCTTCAGATAACCCCTCACCTCGCCAAGCTCATCATCAGACGCAAGCTCCACACAGCCCAGGAGACGCCAACTCAAAGCAGCACCAGACCCTGCCAGAACAACAGATGCAAAACCTACAGACACATCTCCATGGCTACTATGATCAACACCCCATGACGCACCTTTCGAGATCCATGAGTCCTGCACATGCCTATCATCCAGTGCACTAAATGCCCGGATAACAACTGTACGGATGAAATCAGACAAACATTATGCTCTTAAATGAACTCACACAGGAAAATGAAAATGAAAATCAGACAAACATTATGCTCTTAAATGAACTCACACAGGAAAATGAAAATGAAAAAAGCGTTCCCCTGTGGGTGAACGCTATTCACAAAGCAATCACTGTCTATCTGACCTATCAGTCCTCAGTCTCTAAGGAAACATGCACACAACATTTTCAAAAGACAAATCTGGGAGCTTAAATTCATAACTTTGCTAGACACTAAAAATCATGGTGTTAATAAAGACACTGGATTTATGGTTTATTACAACAATCTGTAACCCACTAACCCCCCATTTTTGTCCTATGACTACAGAGGTGTTAATGGGCTACTTCAACTTGAATTGTCCCTTAGAATATATGCTAACTACTTACTCTAAACAATTTGTTTCACCTCATATTTAGCTTAGTACCTTTCCCAGACTGGAAGTAGAGCTTTGTGTAGCTTGAAACCTTATTTCTCTCACCAAAAGAAGTTGGTCCAATAAAAGATATTATGTCATCCATGGGTAGTGGGTGAACCCCCGCTTCGGGGAGACTAGCCCCCTGGCCCACTCCCTCCCGCTGGAGCCCCAAGGCCCCCCCGCCCCCAGGACCAGAGGAGCCACAGACTGCACACACCTGAACCCCAAGCCAGTCCAAGCATCGGGCGGCCAGCTTGCCCATCCACCAGGCTGCTGGCCAGTCCAAGACGCTGCTAGTCCAACACCCAAGCCAGCCTGAAATGCCCCGGGCTGCTGGTCCCACTCCCAGGCCAGCCTGAGCCATCTCAGGTCACCAGCCTGACCCCCTGGTCACCAGCCAGCCCGAGCTGCCCCAGGCTCTGCCTGCCAGCACCAGCCCAAGCCCCAAGCTCCAGGCCCCTAGCTGGAGCTGAACTCCCGCTGGCTTCAGGGGAGAGGGGGAGCGAGGGCAGGGCCTCAGGGCAGAGTGTGGGCAGGGCCACAGCCTGAGCTCAGGAGGCTTGGCCTCCCCTAGCCTGTGATACCCACAGCCCACGACCATACCCACCATATCTCTCTAATATCCTGGGACCGATATGGCTAAAGCAACTACATGGAACATGATGCTACATGGAATGGCATATAAGGTCCCTGTGTAAAGAAGGGATGAAAGTCACGGAAGTAACGGGTTATATTTTTAACACCATGCATCTGTTTTGTCTGTTTCTCTCAAAATCAGTGCTTCCTGTACAAGCAAACCTGTACAACCTCAACTCGACTGTCCCAGATTTACTGGGGTCACTCTGCACCCCAGACCACGAGGGTTCCAGGACGGTGTCCGAAGTACCATGCCTTGGAGGCAAGCAATACAGCTGCTTCAGCAGCCAGGCTTTGTAGGTCCTTGCCCTGGTAGCTGCCAATAACCACTCAGACACAGTGACTAAAGGAAAAGTTTGTACTAGGGCAGGCAGGAAAGGGGAAAGGTTTGCACTGGTTCCCTGCCCAATGGCTGCAGCTCCTCTGTAAGTCCCACCAGACCTGCACCCAGCAGCATCATCCGGCATTTCCAGCCTGTTCCATATGCGGCTCTGTCCACCATTCCTGGGGTTTTCCTCCAAGTCCCTGCTGCCCTTCAGCCCCCACACCCAAACAGAGCCTGGCCATGCCCCAGAGCTGGACCTTGCCCCTTACCTGGCCAGGAGAAGAGGGGCACAATGCGGGGAAGGCTGATGGGTAGGATTGCAAACTTTTCAATTTCTGAAAATTGGACACTACAGCAGGAGTGCTGGAACCTCCCCCCACCATGCCTCTTTCCCTGAGGCTCCACCCCCTGCTCACTTATCTCCCCCACACCCTCGTTGCTCCCTGCTCTCCTCAGCCCCCTTCTCCATCACTGAATCCTCTCCAGGTCCCCCCAGGAGTTTCAGCAAAGTGAATGAAGGCACAATATGCTTTGCCTTTATGTGTACATATACTTCCTTTCTGCCAAAGAAGAAAACAATCATGTGGACCAATTATCCACTTCCAAGAAACGCAGGTGTAACCATGCATGAGACTTTTCCCCATAAATGAACCTAGTTTGATCCTTCATAACCCAGATAATTTTTGACCACTCAGTGCATGGCACTTTCTAAAGCCAGACCTTAATTACATTTATTACTAAATCGTGTCTTAAACTGATGAATGAGTGTTTAATTTCTTTGGCATCCAAAAATGAAAGACTTCTGGACACGGCAACAAACTCTACATAATAATCAAATTATAAAACAAAGCTATATATTGTGCATATAGCAGAGCAGGATTAGAATTAAAATCCTTGAGATTTCAATATCTGCAGAGAAGATAAGATACATAACTTCAGTAACTCCAATAGAAAAGTTATGTTTAATGCTCTTCCCACTGTGCTGAAGAGAGGGGAGGGTTGGGGGCTTTTTGTTTTATTTTTATTTTGGTTTTTGTTTTGCCTTCATCTATCACTATTTCTCAATTTCTACTTTGGGATCTGCTAATTTTGATAATATTGAGAGAAATCAAAATATCTCAGCATCGTACCAGGTTGTATATTGTGCTAAGTATCTAATAGGAAACTTTACAATGCAAATATAGAATGACTGAGACAAAGACTTCCTTTATGAATTCACTGTAGCAATTTCAATCGTCATTTGAGTCAAATGGAGACCCTGTTCAGCAAGAGGAAATTTGCTGCTTAAGAAAGCTGGCAAAAGTTAAAAGAGTTCAGCTAATACTAGTTGAAACTGTAGCATTCTGAATTTAGAAGGGTTATTCCTGACATGTGCCCTTAAAAAGAGTCAGGTTCATGTTTGGTCTTGCTTGCAACCTGAGTTACATAATTGCTATCCAGACACAACGTAATGTTTTCAAAATGATTTATTGGCCCATTTATCTATAGCACTATAATCTATCAGAAGATTGGGGGAAAAACTTTATTAAACTGTGAATGTCACCTGTCTTGGGCACACAAGGTGCCAACAACTCAGGCCGATCAAAAAGAGGACCTGGCCGTGTCTGGTCAGCACTGCTGATAGGACACTAAAAGTCCAGTTCCCAGCATACCTCCAATCAGTCTCTGCACCAGGAAGGCGGGAAGAACAGTTGCAGCTGTTTGGAAAGGCTACAGCTCAGCTGGAGACATGGGTGTTGGAACTAGAGGTGCTGCAGCATCCCCTGGCTTGAAGTAGTTTCCATCGTACACAGGTTTTACAGCTGGGTTCAATAGCTCTCCCCACCCTCACTATATAAATTCTTCCAGCACTCCTGGCTGGAGAGAAAGAAAACTAGCTCCCAAGGACCCGGTTCCAGCAGAGAGAGATAGGTACACTATCCCGGAGGTGATCCTGTCCCCTCCCCAGCCCCACTGTGCTTCCCCCCAGTTCCTGCCTCACTCTGGGGACTGACCCCCTCAGCCCACCCCCAGCACAACAGATGTACTCTTGGATACATATCCGAACCAAATCTTGAGTTTCATCCATCACTCATTATCATTTGTGGTGGACTATTTGCACTTTAAAGAAGAAGAAGCTATTTAATAATTTCAACACCATTCCTGCTGTAGTGATAGGGCACAGGGAAACAAAACAATAATAATGACTGCTGTGAAATGAGTTATAGCCTTTCTACATTTATAAACATTATTGGTTTGTTACACACACTCGCTCATTCCAGTTACATTCATCTTTTCCACACAAGGAATTCAAATTTAGACTATATTTTCCAGATGACTTTGCTTCCTTCTTATCACCTTTCACCACATAATGTACTGTAGCTGTAATAAAATTAATGTTTCCAAGTATAAATGTTTGTCTGAGCTAGCAAAGCTAGTACTGAGTTGGTGACACCTTTTATGCCCAAGGGTGATGCCAGTCACAGCTTAATAAAGTCTTTTTTCCCCAATCTTCCAGCAAATTCTAGTGCTATAGATAAATGGGCCAATAAATCATTTTGAAAACATTATTTTCTGCTTGCATAGTACCTTATGAAACTCAGATTGCAAGCAAGAGAAAACATGAACACAGCTCTTTAAAGGCACATGTCGGGAATAATCCTTGTAAATTCAGAATGCTGCAGTTTCAACTAGTATTAGCTGAACTCTTTTAACTTTTGCCAGCTTTCTTAAGCAGCAAATTTCCTCTTACTGAACAGGGTCTCCATTTGACTCAAATGAAGACTGTGAAATTGCCACAGTGAATTCATAAAGGAAGTCTTTGTCTCAGTCATTCTATATTTGTATTGTAAAGTTTCCTATTAGATAGCTAGCACAACATGCAACCTGGCACGATGCTGAGATATTTTGACTTCTCTCAATATTTTCAGAATTAGCAGATCCCAAAGTAGAAATTCAGGAATAGTGATAGATGAGGGACACCCTCCCCCCCACACACACACAAAGAACCCAAACCTTTTCAGCACAGTGAGAAGAGAATTAGACATGACTTTTCTATCATTGTTACTGGAAGTTGTGCATTTTATCCTCTCTGCAGATGTTAAAATCTCAAGGATTTTAATTCCAATCCTGCTCTGATATATACAAAATATATAGCTTCGTTTTATAATTTACCATGTCCAGAAGTTTTTGACTTTTGGATACCAAAGAAATTAAACACTCATTTATCAGATTAAGACATTATTTAGTAATAAATGTAATTAAAGTCTGGCTTTAAAAAAGTGCCATGCACTGAATGGTCAAAAACTGTATGGGGTTGTGAAGCATCAAACTAGGTTCATTTATGGGGAAAAATCTCATGCATGGTTATGCCTGCATTTCTTGGAAGTGGATAGTTGGTCCACATAAATATGTTTTCTTCTTTATCAGGTTTATCAGAAAGGAAGTATATGGAAATATGAAGGCAAAGCATACAGTGACTTCATTCACTTTGCTTAAACTCCTGGAGGGGGACGAGGTGGAGAGAATCAAGCGATGGAGAAGGGAGGGGGGAAAGCAGGGAGCCACAGAGGTGGGCAGAAAGAGGAGCAAGAAGGGGGTGGGGCCTCAGGGGAAGAGGCGGAGTAGGGGAAGTTTCCAGCACTCTTGCTGTAGTGTTCAGTTTTCAGAAATTGGAACGTTGACAATCCTATTCAAGATAAGGATGGGTCAGTCCCTGGAGCGAGGCAGGGTCTTGGGGCAAGCACAGTGGGGCAGGGCAGACAGAATCCCCACCGGGACGGCACAGTGCCAGTATCTACCTCTCTCCTCCAGAACCGGGTCCTTGGGGCTCAGTTCTCTCTCTCTCTCTCTCCAACTGAGCTGCAGCTCCTCCAGGCAGCAGATTCTCTTCCTGCCCTCCTGGAGGGGAGGCTGATTGTGGTTACTCCATAACTGGACTTCTAGTGTCCAGTCAGCAATGCTGTCTGGAGACTGCCAGGTCCCCTTTTTGACTGGACTTTCCGGTCAAAAACTATTTGCCTGGCAACTCCCTGATGGGAAATGTAGTCCCTGCTAGCCAGTAGAAAGGAAGAGGCTGATGGGATTTGTAGCTCCCGGCTTTGAAAAGCCATCACAATGAGTTTAACACCTGAAAAGAAGAAAACAAAAGCAGGTCCCCACTGTCTCCTAGAGATCCCCTTCCTGTGCAAGCAAAAACAGCTCCTTCCTATGGGCCTCCAAGGGCACTAAAGGTTCACTCCTCTCCATCCATTTTTTTGGCCTGCAGGGAACTCTAAATAATAATTTTTAAAAGATTGTTTCTGGTCCGTCGTAGATTGCAGTCTAGGGCGCCCCTTAATGTGAGGATGAGTGCTTCTCTCGTCTCCGGTGTGAGTGCTGCCATAGCACTGGTTTGGAGTGGGGCGACCAGCTGTCCCCCTTTTTTAGGGAACTGTCCCAGGAAATCCATACATCTCCCCGGGACATCAGAACTTTTTGTCAGTCACCCCCTCATGGCTCCTCCCAGCCACTAGAGACGGTGGTAGCGAGAACCAGGGGGTAGCCGCACCAGCGCAGAGGTAGCTCTGGCTCTGGGCTGTCTGGGAGCCATGGGTATGGGGCAGCTCGCGAGCAGTGGGCGGGACAGGGAAAGCTGGAGGTGGGCAGTGCCCAGTCACCACCGCGTAATTATTGCCTGCACAGAGGTCACTGCTGGATGGGAGCAAGGCGGATCTGGCCAGCACTGCATCCTACTTGGTAAGGTTGGTGGGGGTCAAGTGGCTGTCCCCGTGTTTTGCCCCTCAGAGGCAACCCTCGTTCGGAATGCAGGGCTGTAAGCTGCCATTGCCTTATCAGCATGGCTGCAATCCAAAAGAAGTAAAAAACAAACAAACTAATCCTGCAACCCACAACACAATCCAGGCTCACGCATTTCTCGTAAGGCAAACAATAAATATTCTCAGTGAAGTGGGCAGGGTTCCTAACCTCTGAGCGTCTGAGAGCCCCAGGCTGCGCATTCTGGGCTCTACAGAAAAAGCAAAGGAAAGCTGGTCCCTCAACCTCTCCAGGGGGTCTTTTCAGCAGACGTTCTTCAGCAGCTTTCTGTGTAAGCAGCGTCTGCTCAACGGGGCTAGGGAGCTCTGTTCTGTAGCTCTGCTTCCCTCTGAGGATATGTCTACACTGTACACTAAACCCAGGCCCTCACTTGGTTTGAGCCACACCCCTTTTCTGTCCACACACAAATCAGTCTGACTTGGGTCACCAAGCACTCAGGACCTGAGTCCCAGGATGCTGCTGGGAGGAGTGCGTCAGAGCCAGAGTCCTGCTGTGACTCAGGCCCAAGCTGTGTAGACGCAGCTCAAGACATAGACCTGAGTCAGGAGGCCAGGCCTGCACAGTGCCCCATGGATGTGTTAGCATGGCTGTGAGACCAAGGTCCAGCAATTGCAAGCACCAGTTTGGAATACCAAGTGCGCAAGCCCAGGTGCCACAGACCCGGGTTTACAATGCAGTGCAGACATACCCTGAACACCATCCAACACTGAGCAGGGATCCTCCCTTGTCAGGGCCTGCCTGACACCAAGCTTGAAAACCTTACAGGTACGCCGGGTTGAGGCAGATTGTGCCCAGAAGAGCTCTTCCCTGACTGGGGTGGGGAGTCTGCCCCATCAATCTGAAAATGAACATTTCAGCAGTTTTCAGCACATCACAAAGTGTAAAAGAAGTCTTTTCACTCCGAACAGCCCATTTTATTTTGGCCACATCTGTTAGAGAGCTTATTCCTTCACTCTCCCACTTCCCTGGTCCTTTTCCCAAGAACAGAGAGCAACAATACCCAAAGTCCAAAGGTGCAAACAATTCGATGTTTATTGGGGTGAACTTCCAGCAAGCTTAAATTCAAGTTCCTTTTTCCTTATTTTCGAATCCCAACTTACTTCCTGTTTGCCCCTAATTTATATAGTAATATTCTCAGCTATACCTTAGCCAACTATTCTACTAAAATTTACCTAACCAATCCTAACATATTGTAACTTGATTAGCTAACCAATTACATCTCACCACTTTAATTAGTTTACACCCAGCAAAATTAATTATACAGCAGACAGAAACAATCACAGAACCAGACAGACCATGCAAATAAACATACAAAACAATACAGAAGTGAGGATTTCACAACTATATTTATACAGACGTAAGAGTTTTACAGCTACATTTATACAGACATAAGGGTTCTCCAGATGTGTCTATTGATACGTGAGGTCTTACCAGACAGAAAACTATCAAACGAAATTTCCTTTTACATATTTTAGGCTCTTCCCTTTCTCTGGAGGTGATAGATCGAATCACCTTCCTAACAGCCCCAGATTGCCTTATTTCAATAGGACTAGTTTGGAATGTGAGGATGTGACCATACATTTCCCAATTTATGGCTGCTTAGCTGAAGAACCAGGCCTCAGACTGTCACAGTAAGAGGCCATTATACAGACAGACAGTGATTTTTGAATCTTCCTTTTATACCTCTATAACTAGCTAAGTGATAAGAATACATCTAAATTCTTAAAGTATAGGTCTTTGCAGACTGGCCTGAATATCTATATCCTAACACTCCACCCCTTTTTTTCCCCTCTTTTTTCTTTTGGGATCCTCCTGCCCAGGTATCCCTGGAAAAGCATAGGACATATGGGGACATTTCCTGATAGGGCAAGGCATCAAGGTGGAAGGTGTCGATATTCTATTTGTTCCACTGCCCCTTCTGTAGTACCATGCCCTGCACCTTTTCTCATACGGGCATACCACACCTATTCCAATTAGTGTTCCAGACTTCTTATTATAGTGGGCCCAAAAAGGTTGAGTCTGGGTTGTCTAGTGCACTGAGGGGGAGGGCTTACTACATTACGTATAGGTTATAATTAGTGGGTGTTCGCTAGGGGTTGTGCCCCCCTTAATCATTTCCATATACAACATAACACAAATACAGTTAACAACACACCAGCTGCTATGATAATCCACAGCAACACTGAGAGTTCTGACCACTGCAGTATGGTCCAACTTCCTGGACACCACCAAAAATACTGCTTCTCCTCCTTTGATAGGCTTAAAATTTTGTCAGCGCCATCCTTTAGATTGTATTGTAAGTATGTGGAACTGTTGGCACTTGCAGCAAGTTGCTTTTGGAATCTCTGTGTACTTTTGTCCATATTGTGTGTCCATTGAATATCCACAGTGAAATTTGGTATTGTCCAAACCAGTTCAACTACTTGGTACGGCATGGGGTAGTGGGTGCTGGTTTGATTAGTTACAACGATTAAGTCCACTGATCCATTGGTGCACCATAGTCCAGGTGGCAGTGTATAGAAGTTCATAATTTAGTCATATACTGGAAGGATTTTGCCTCCTAGTGTTATATTGCAGGATTGCATACATTCCCAACAGAATACACCATACCCCGTATACATTACCCCTAAATGCCCCCCCTTTGCAATAGGCCATTGATCCTGCTCCTCCATAGTCACAGGAGAGGGCCACATCCATATTCGTCCTCTGGATATACAACTGCTTAATGTGATGACAGTCCAATTTACCCCATTTCACCCCCCCCACACCTATTACCTAGTGGTTCCCAATGTGCTCACCCTTCCCTAGTTACTCCCATAGAGTTCAAGGGGACCACTTTATTTGCATTTCCTTCCCATGATACCATAGTAACAATTACACAAAAACTCTCCCCACAGGTGGGGGATGTTATTTTCCAAGTAGATGGGTATGTTTTTGCAATTGTGGATAAATATGGGCTAGCCTCATGATTAAAAACTGAAGGCCATTGTTCCGACCAAGCATCTTTTATAATATCCATTAACATGATCAACTGAGCATTTTGAATACCCACCACATCAAACAGCTTCATTGAGTTAGTGGCCATTTTAAAACATTTCAGACAGTTCTTTAAATAAACATAAAGGACGTTTTGAAATTGAAGTTTGTTTAGAATCAAAAAAATTAAAACGTTTCATTTCAAAAATGTCAAAACAGATTTTTTTCTGAATTTATTTTTATGTTTTGCTTGTTTTTGCAACTGAAACAACTCAGCAAAACTGACACAAATCTGCAAAATCTGTCACCAATCTGCATCACCCATCCTTGTGATGGTCACTGACAGAGGGTGGAACTGGCTTTTTAAAAGGAATGAGGCCAGTGCTCCTGTGACTGAGCTTAAAAGAGGGCACTTGGGCCTTAGAGGGGGTGAGACCCAGTGAGTCAAAGCAGACTGTTTCAGTCAGGAAAAGGGCAGGTGAGAGCTGTCTGAGACAAGGCAGTGGACCCCAAAGGAAGCTGCAGGGGATTCCTTTGGGAAGCTGAAGGCAGGAGAACAGCAAGTGGGGTTGGCCAGCTGATCTCCCCAAGCCAGAGGGCCAGGGCTGGAGGGCTGAAGGCAGGAGAACAGTAGAAGCAGTTGCCTGCTGACTCTTAAGCCAGAGAAGACTGAAGGTAGGGTAGGGCTGCTGACATCTCCAGCACACTGGAGCCAGAGGGCCAGAGAAGGCTGAGGGCCAGGGGGAGTGAAGGATGCTCCACCAGTGAAGATGAACTCCCAGCAGAGAAGCGGCAGGGCTCCCAGCTGGGAAGAGAGGGGTTGTACTCCAGCTGGAGTGGCTGTCCTGGTGAAAGGATCAGTGAGGGGGGAGGGATAGCTCAGTGGTTTGAGCATTGGCCTGCTAAACCCAGGGTTGTGAGTCCAATCCTTGAGGGGGCCATCTAGGGAACTAGGGTTTAAAAAAAAAGTCTGGGAATCTGCCCTGCTTTGAGCCGGGGGTTGGACTAGATGATCTCCTGAGGTCCCTTCCAACCCTGATATTCTATGATTCTATGAGGGCTGAAAAGCCCAGGTGAAGCAGAAGACACCAGAGTATGGTATGGGGGTGCTGAGGGATGCAATGTTTGGGGATTTTCAGGCCCATGTGCACAGAGGCCATAAATGGACTGTGTTTGGGACTTCTGTAATAAAGTGGCCCAAGGAGAGGCTTGCTTAAGGAAAGAGAGCCTGATGTGGAGTTAATGGGGACTCTGAAGGAGGCGGGCATGTGTATTCTGTTGCAGGAGAGGACTCGAGGCCCAGCTGCCCTATAACAGTCACCATACAGATTCCATTGCTTGGACAAAGCTGCTCCCAGTGTCCTTTCCTGGCACTGAGCAGACCTCATGTGTCCTGTGTGTTCTCATACCACACTGACACCCGGAGAACTTGGTGCTTTACCCAAATACAAGTTACTGGGCTCAACAGAGGAGTAAATGGGTAAAATTCTATGCCCTGTGTCATACAGGAGGTCAAACTAGATCAGGGGTCGGCAACCTTTCAGATGTGGTGTGCCGAGTCTTCATTTATTCACTCTGATTTAAGGTTTCACATGCCAGTAATACATTTTAAGGTTTTTAGAAGGTCACTTTTGATAAGTCTATAATATATAATTAAACTATTGTTGTATGTAAAGTAAATAAGGTTTTTAAAATGTTTAAGAAGCTTCATTTAAAATTAAATTAAAATGCAGAACCCCCCTGGACCAGTGGCCAGGATCCAGGCAGTGTGAGTGCCACTGAAAATCA
>NC_133774.1:13021004-13050770 GCF_003597395.2 Chelonoidis abingdonii
AAAGGGACACACACCCAAACATTCCCTCCCTGAGCTTTTAAAAATCTTGTTTCCTGATTGGTCCTCTGGTCAGGTGTTTGGTTCCCTTTGTTAACCCTTTACAGGTGAAAGAAACATTAACCCTTAGCTATCTGTTTATGACAGCTTGGATTTAAGTAAAGTAACATAAAAGAAAGCTAATTCCCTACCCTCTAGATAGCAAAACCTCTTACAAGTTCAACCAAATCACTGTACCCCTTTGTTCACAAAGTGTATTGTCAATGGCTTGACTACACTTTGATTCATTATGAAATAAAAACAAGAAACTAAATTACTAATTACTTTTATTGCTGCAAGTCAACAATAGTGTAAAGGTTCAATACGAGGTCAGTTTTCAGGAAGACAATTTGTGCAGCGTTGTTAAATTCGCCTGACACGGGAGTGCTTTCGAAGTTGCACAGCTCAGCTAGGAGTATTTATTTGATGAATTTACAAGTTATATAACTTTGTATATGTTGCAAGAATCCAATTTATTAGTTTGTACCAGTGCCTTAACTTGTTGTGCTCTACCTTTACCCTCGCTAGCTTTGTCTTGGATACTAACATTCAAGGTACTGGTCCGTGAAGGTACCTCCCCAGTCTGTATTGAACTATAGAACAAACATCTTTTGATTTGGACAGTTTTCCTATCTGCGTATGCCAAACACTGAGTTGTACTGTTGCAGGGTATTGTGGGATGTAGCTTAGCATGAGTGAACAGAACTCTGGGAAAAAACATAGGCCATTTCGGTTCTTATAACTGCCAGGCATTTGTATAATGTGGAATATGCTAACCTAACATATGTGCACTGGCTAACACCTTGCATTCCTTAAATCTCCGATAACAACCCGATCCCTGTGCCCTTCCCCAATCCATTTCAGACAGACAGGCCTCACCGAATGCCTGGAAAGCCAACACTGTATGGTTCTGCCTCATACTGAGAAAGTCTCTGGCTGCTGTAAAGACCCAGAGCAGGCACCTGCTTTAATATGTGTGCTCAAAGACTAGAGCTAAATCACAGTTTTCATTTTCAATATGTTGTTTCTGTGGCAAAAGGAGGCAGAGGGAAGTCAAGAACCTCATTCTGACATGGACCTTCATGATCAGCAACTCCCAGCTGTCAAACCCACCTGCGACCTACAGAAAAGCAATCTGGTCCTGGCCCCTCAGTTGGAAAACCAGCCCCAAACGCTCACCCATAAAACCTAAGTTGCTGTGATGAGGTGTCTACTTCACATATGCCATGAAAAGGTTAACTTAGGCCAGGGTCAGCAACCTACAGCATGTGGCCCACCAAAATAATCTGCTGGCAGGCCATGAGACACTTTTTTTACATTAAAAGAACAAGAGTACTTGTGGCACCTTAGAGACTAACGAATTCATTTCAGCATGAGCTTTCGTGAGCTACAGCTCACTTCTTCAGATGCACAGAATGGAACACACAGACGGGAGATATTTATACATACAGAGAACATGAAAAGATGGAAGTATGCATACCAACAGGAAGAGTCTAATCAATTGAGATGAGCTATCATCAGCAGGGTGAAAAAGACTTTTGAAGTTGATAATCTAAGATGACCTATTAGAAAGGTGTGAGAGAACTGAACATAGGTGAAAAATTCAATTGTGTAATGACCCAGCCCTCCAGTCTCTGTTTAGGCCTGAGTTAATTGTGTCTAATTTGCATATTAATTCGAGTTCAGCAGTCTCTCTTTGGAGTCTGTTTTTGAAGTTTTTTTGTTGCAAAACTGCCACCTTCAAGTCTGTCACTGAGTGGTTAGAGAGGTGAAGTGTTCTCCCACTGGTTTTTGAATGTTATGATTCCTGATGTCAGATTTGTGTCCATTTATTCTTTTGCGAGAGACTGTCCGGTTTGGCCAATGTACATGGCAGAGGGGCATTGCTGGCACATGATGGCATATATCACATTGGTAGATGTGCAGGTGAACGAACCCCTGATGGCGTGGCTGATGTGATTAGGTCCTATGATGGTGTACACTTGGCGATATGTGGACAGTCATCAGGTGCTTTGTTATTGCAAAAGAAGGTTCCTGGGTTAATGGACTGCAAGTATCTGTTTCAGACTGTCTAGGAATCATAACATTCAAAAACCAGTGGGAGAACACTCAACCTCTCTAACCACTCAGTGACAGACTTGAAGGTGGCAGT
The DNA here is from genome assembly GCF_003597395.2 of Chelonoidis abingdonii. Lineage (NCBI taxonomy): Eukaryota > Metazoa > Chordata > Testudines > Testudinidae > Chelonoidis > Chelonoidis abingdonii. The sequence goes on from NC_133774.1 coordinate 13,023,193, forward strand.
TTTGCAACAAAAAACTTCAAAAACAGACTCCAAAGAGAGACTGCTGAACTCGAATTAATATGCAAATTAGACACAATTAACTCAGGCCTTAACAGAGACTGGGAGGGCTGGGTCATTACACAATTGAATTTTTCACCTATGTTCAGTTCTCTCACACCTTTCTAATAGGTCATCTTAGATTATCAACTTCAAAAGTCTTTTTCACCCTGCTGATGATAGCTCATCTCAATTGATTAGACTCTTCCTGTTGGTATGCATACTTCCATCTTTTCATGTTCTCTGTATGTATAAATATCTCCCGTCTGTGTGTTCCATTCTGTGCATCTGAAGAAGTGAGCTGTAGCTCACGAAAGCTCATGCTGAAATAAATTCGTTAGTCTCTAAGGTGCCACAAGTACTCCTGTTCTTTTTGCGGATACAGACTAACACAGCTGCTACTCTGAAACCTTTTTTTACATTGACCATCCACAGGCACAGCCTCCCGCAGCTCCCAGTGGCCGTGGTTCGCAGTTCCAATGGAAGGCTGCCAACCCCAGACCTAGGCACAAGGTTAATTTAAACATGTACAAGAGTTCACCAGGGCTTGATCCTCTCCGGGACGGTGGGGAGCTACACCGGCTCGCTACATCCCATTGGTTCCAGGGAATTAGTCTGGCCAGGGTAGCCCTTGCTTTCACCGGCCGAAGCGCAGCTAGCCCAGCCCTGGCTCAGGGCAGGGGCAACACCGCTAAGTCTGACTTCGGGTCCTCAGTCAGGGTGGAGTAATCTTAGCACACAGTATTAAACCCAGTCTAGGTTAGGGCAGGGCGACAACCACTGAGTCAGGGAGCTCAGGCCCACAGGCAGGGCTGAGCAGGAACAACAGGTTTCAGTCTCTTCAGGCCAGGGAGAGGGGGAGTCTGCCACCCCAGAGTTGGGTGGCTGGGGGGCCGCAGGCCCTCCCACTCCACTGCGTCCCAGCCTGGGGCCCTAGCAGTGGCTGAAGATCCGCTACTTAGTCAGTGGGGACCCTGGCCGCAACACACCGACATAGGCTCTGGTAGTGCTGCAGCCAGACTGGGGTCGGCTGCCCCCGGGTTACTTCCACCCTCCCCCTCAGGCCCTACCTGGGTCCTGGTGTTGGCCTCTGGGGGATCCAGGAGTGTGGCTTCTTCAGGGCAGGGGTTGGTGGGCAGGTCCAGCAACTCCTCCGGATAATGGGCACAGGGTAGGCCTGGCAACTTCTTCAGATAACGGGCACAGGGTAGGTCTGGCAACTCCTCCGGATAACGGGCACAGGGTAGGCTCGGCAACTCCTCCGAGTAGCGGGCACAGGGTAGGTCCGGCACCTCCTCCGGATAACAGGCACAAGGTAGGTCCGGCAACTCCTCCGGATAACGGGCACAGGGTAGGTCCGGCAACTCCTCCAGCTAATGGACACAATGTAGGTCCAGCAACTCATCCGGTTAATGGGCACAGGGTAGGCCCGGCAACTCCTCCGGATAACGGGCACAGGGTAGGTCTGGCAACTCCTCCAGATAACGGGCACAAGGTACGTCCGGCAACTCCTCCAGATAATGGGCACAAAGTAGGTCCAGCAAATCCTCCAGATAACGGGCACAGGGTAGGCCCGGCAACTCCTCTGAGTAGCGGGCATAGGGTAGGTCAGGCAACTCCTCCGAGTAGTGGGCACAGGGTAGGCCCGGCAACTCCTCCGAGTAGCGGGCGCAGGGTAGATCAGGCAACTCCTCCGGATAACGAGCACAGGGTAGGCCCGGCAACTCCTCCGGATAACAGGCACAAGGTAGGTCCGGCAGCTCCTCCGGATAACAGGCGCAGGGTAGGCCCGGCAACTCCTCCAGATAACGGGCACAAGGTAGGTCCGGCAACTCCTCTGGATAACGGGCACAAGGTAGGTCCGGCAACTCCTCCGGATAACGGGCACAAGGTAGGTCCGGCAGCTACTCTGGATAATGGGCACAGGGCAGGCCCAGCCAATCTGGGCAGCTGCCTCAGGCCATAGGAGCTTCCCAGTCGCAGGCTTCACTAGGGACATCTGCTCTCTCAAGCAGCTGGGCTCCTACTGAGCTGTGAGGGCCGGCCTTTATAGTTCCGGGTCGCCGCCTGACCCTCTGAGGGGCGGGCTCCAGAGCTCCAGAGCTCCCTAGCTCCACCCACTCCAGTCTCCACAGGGGCTTTTCCTCCTCCGGCGCGGTGGGGAGCCACACTGCCTCACTACAAGGCGGGAGAGCAGAGCTTATTTCTAGGGAGAGCAGGGTGAGCTCATTTGGAGTGGAAGGAGACTCAGAGGAGTGGAGGGACAGAATCATGGAATTATAGAAATACAGGACTGGAAGGGACCTCGATAGGTCAGCTGGTCCAGTCCCCTGCACTGAGGCAGGACTAAGTAGTATCCCTGAAGGTATTTGTCCAATGACGGAGATTCCACAAGCGCCCTAGGTAATTGTTCCAGTGGTTAACTCCCCTGACAATTAGGAATTTTTCATAGCGTCTAACCTAAATCTCCCTTGCTGCAATTTAAGCCCATTGCTTCCTGTCCTGTCCTCAGTGCATAAGGAGAACAAATTTATCACCCTTTTCTTTATAACAACCTTTTAAGTACTTGAATACTGTTATGTCCCCCTTCAGTCTTCCCTTCTCCAGACTAACGAAACCCAGTTTTTTCAATCTTTCCTCACCAGTTGAGTTTTTTAGACCTTTAATATTTTTGTTGCTCTTCTCTGGACTTTCTCTAATTGTCCACATCTTTCCTGAAATATAGTGCCGAGAACGGGACACAATACTTCAGCTGAGGCCTAGTCAGTGTGCAGTAGAGCAGAATTACTTCTCATGTCTTGCATACAACACTCCTGCTAATACACGGGCCGGCAACCTATGGCACGCATGCCAAAGATGGCACATGAGCCAATTTTTGATGGCACACAGGACGGGCTGAGCCACTCAGCCCGCCACCACTCTGGGGTTCCCGCTGCTGGCCCCTTGCCAGCTGGGGTCCCACCACCGGCACCACTCCGCACCCACTGGCTGGCAGTGGGCTGAGACCCCAGCTGGCAGGAGCTGGCGGTGGAAACCCCAGAGCAGCAGCGGGCTGATCCAGTCAGCCCGCTGCTGCTCTGGGGTTCCGGCTGCTGGCCCCTTGACAGTCGAGGTCCTCACTGCAGTCCCACTCACCTTGCTTCCAGTTGGAGTTCCAGGACAGGCCCCCTGCCAGACAGGGTCGAGGCCTTTGGCCCTGCTCAGCCCTACCAGCTGCCAGCTCCACTGACCTCAGCTGCCCATCTGGGGTTCCAGCTGGTTGACAACTGATCACTCAGAAGCCTGTAAAAGCAGCAGAGAATCCTGTGGCACCTTATAGACTAACAGACGTTTTGGAGCGTATAAGGTGCCACAGGATTCTCTGCTGCTTTTACAGATCCAGACTAACACGGCTACCCCTCTGATACTCAGAAGCCTGTGTGTAGCTTAAAGTATCCAAATACCTGTCACCAGACACTGGAAAACTCAGCAAGGAAAAGCAAGGGCAAGGATCACACTAAACTAATAAGATCTGCATTTTAATTTAATTTTAAATAAAGCTTCTGAAACATTTTGAAAACCTTGTTTACTTTATATATAACAGTAGTATGGTTATATATTATAGACTTATAGAGAGACCTTCTAAAAAACATTAAAACATATTACCGGCACACGAAGCCTTAAATTAGAGTGTATATATGAAGACTCGGCACACCACTGCTGAAAGGTTGCCGACCCCTGTGCTAATACATCCCAGAATGATGTTTGCTTTTTCTGCAACAGTGTGACATTGTTGACACTCATTTAGTTTGTGATCCACTATAGCCCCCAGATCCTTTTCTGCAGTTCTTCTTCCTACGCAGTCATTTCCCATTGGGTATGGGACGGTCTGGGAAGCCAACAGAAATAACAGTGAGAAGGAGAGTAGAGCAGAATGACTGAGGAGGAGACAGGCTACTCTAGGGCGAGCTGAGAACCTGACTGGAGAGGAGTTAGAGCACTCCTGATTCCCAGAGTGAGGGGAGGAGCATACCACACACTGAGCAGTGAGGTTAATCAAGATACAGAAGGCTGTGTTAGAGCAGGGGACAGTTTAGAGTAACAGATACAAGCCTGCCATGAGGTGCTTGACAGCTGAGTCCAACTGGGTAAAGGCCTTGGGGTCCTCCGAAGGGACGAGAGTCCATAATGTGTTCTGGTTGGAAGGCCAGGACATGCCTATTACCAGAGTAGGCCAAAAGAAGATGGGGGAGAAAGTGACACAAGGTTCTGCAATGCTACAGCTAGCCCAGGAAGGGGTGTGTTGGGGTGGCAACTTTGCCCACTCACAGGTACAGCTATTGAAAAGACAGTAAAAAGCAAGCAAATCAGGAGACTTCACAGGGCCTGATATTTATTATCTGTTAAAGTGTGGTAGTACCTAGAATTCCCAGTCATGGACCAAGACTCCATTGTGCTAAGCACTGCACTAACCAAATAAAAAGTTGGAGCCTAGTCCCAAAGAAATTGCGAGTGTAACACGAGAGACAAACAGGTGACTACCGACAGACGGTGCACAGAGAAACAATAAAACAGTATTGGCTAATGTAATGGACAGCCGTCACAGCACAGCAGCTGCCTAACCGTTTACAAAGTTTCCAGCCAAGGGCAGATTATAAGGTTTGTCCTGCAGGAAAAGAGGAATTCTCGTTACCTTCATAGGAATTATTGATACAAGACTCAAGTGGGCCATTGACTTAACTGTCAATCTGTCTTAGGCCTGGTCTACACTATGCGTTTAAATCGATTTAAAGAGCGTTAAATTGATTTACGCGTGTACCCTCACACTAAACGCCTTTATATCGATAATAAAGATCTCTTTAAATCATTTCTGTACTCCACCCGTGAGAGGGTAGCGCTAAATTCGATATTAGAACAATTTCGGATTACGGTTAAGTGTGGAGGAAATCGCGTATTTGGCTCTCCGGAGTATCCCAAGTCAAACTGACCGACTCTGGCCAGCAATCTGACTCAGATCAGCGGGCAGGTAAAGAAAAGCCCCAACATTTTGAATTACATTTCCTGTTGCCCCATGGGGCTCTGACAGCACGGGTGGCAATAGTCCAAATCCAAAAGAGCTCCAGCATGGACTCGTATGGGAGATACTGATCTGATCGTGGTATGGGGAAACAAATCTGTGTATCAGAGCCTCGTTACAAGACACAGAAATGCCAAGCGTTGAAAAAAATCTCCCAGGATACACAGCGCTGCGTACAAAGCATAACGGGAAGCCCGAGACTCAAACGGATGCTATGGAGGGAGGAGGGGACTGAGGACTCCAGCTATCCCCAGTCCACAGCAGTCTCTGAAAAATATTTGCATCTTGCTGAGCTCCCAAGTCTGTAGTTCAACCAGTGTCTGGCGTGGTTCAGAGAAAGTCTCAGTTTCTTCTCCCCCACCACCACGTGATAAGAAAGGAAAAGAAAATCATTCCTTGACTATTTCAATGTCCTATGTGTACTGAATGCTGCTGGAGACACGGAGCTGCAGCAGTGAAGAGCATATCGTCTTCCCCCTTCCGTTGGTAGACGTAGAAGATGACTGATATACGTCGTTGCCATCAGCCCGTGAGTGCTCCTGCTGGCCTCAGTGAGGCTGCGCCAGGGGCGCTAGGTAAAAATGGGAATGACTCCCATGTTACTCCAGTAGATTACAGAATGGCTGGTCCATCTTCATCATTCACTGGGGTCAGCCCCCCCTTCTGTATAAAGAAAAGATCGTACGCTGGACTGTCATAGCCCGAGCTGCTCCAGATACCCCCCACACCTCATTTATCTCACTAACAAGTCTCTGTTTTTTATTCTGCATTTTACAATTCATGAAACAATGTTGGGGGACACTGCAGGTAGCCAGAAGTTGGGGAGGAGGGAAGAACGGGTGCGGTTGTTGCTGGGGCACCCCCTGTGAATCTGACACGGAGCAGCAGTGCTCTCTGATACACTGGTTCTCTAATACACTTGCCTCTATTCTAGGCGGACAGACTCTAATTTTTAGAAACCATAAGGGAGGGATTGACTCAGTCCCAAGTGAGTCAATCCCAATTTTGCTTTCAAAATTTTGAGCCAGGGGCACTCATGATAGCCAGCGACAGTACAGAGAGGGAGAGATAACCGGCATCTCATTGCCAGTTTTCTCCGGCAGTAGACGGTACAGAACGATCCGGTAACCATCTCTCTATATTGCAAAAGCAAGTGAATGCTGCTGTGTAGCGCTGGAGTATCACTCTCTCTCCGCGCACCCCAGACCACATACGGTGCAGGAAAAAAAAAAGCTGAACGGGCTCCATGGTCCGTGCTATGGCGTCTGCCAGGGCAATCCAGGAAACGGCGATAAAGATTGTCAGCTGATGTTTTCCTGAGGAAGGAATGACTGACGACATTACCCAGAACCCCCCCGACAACTAAGATTCAACCCTGAATTCCAAAGGGCGGGGGAGACTGCGGGAACTATGGGATAGCTACGGAAGTGCTACCCACAATGCAACACTTCAGAAATCGACGTTAGCCTCGGACCATGGACGCACAACGCCGAATTACTGTGCCTAATGTGGCAGCATGAAATCGAAATTATAATATCAGTTTTATAAAACCGATTTTAGCAAATTCGATTTTATCCCGTAGTGTAGACGTGGCCTTAGATGGTAGATTCTTCACGGAACGTTCTGTATGGATGGAGAGTGCAGTACCAGTTAGTGGTGACTCCATCTCAAAACAATAGCAGTGCTTATCAAAACTATCAAGTCAGGCTCGTTTTACCCATTTGTCTGTACTGATCACAGGGAAGCTTTGTGCCAGCACCCGAGTCCAGGCTGGAAGTGAGAAAACCCGGGGTCCTATTCTCAACTCTGCCACTGGTATCCTGTATGGCCATGGACAAATCACTTACCCAGTTTCTTCATCTGTAAATGAAGGAGATGCTGGACCACCCTTTGAGATCTACAGAGAAGAAGTGTAAATCTCTTTAAATTATTAGTAGCATTCACTCGACAGAGAAACTTAAACCAGATGAACCCTGCAGGCTAACTCAAAACACAACAGCGGGGTTGGGTGATTACTTTCTCTGTTGTGATTGTTCAAAATGCACTTAATACAAGATGCAGACAATTCATTTGGATTAGACTGATGGGTAAGCTTATTGTCTCCCTTTTCCTGGGTTGCTCTGAATATATTTTCCAGCCAGACTCGTTTACTGCATGCATAAAGGAGCCATTTTTGAGCACAAATGGCTCCCCCTGGGCTCAGATTAATTCTCACTATCTGCAACAGACATTTTCTCTGAGCAACTTTTCAACACTTTTCAAACCAGAGGAAATAAATTATACAGAAATGACTGCTCTGCTGAGCCAAAGCTTGGCACGCAGGTCACATTCAGCTTGGGGGAGAGACAAACATAGAGTGAGATCTCCCCTGTGCATCAGCCTCCCCCCCCTCTCTCTCGCACACACACACACACAAGAGCCATCATGGGCCAGAAAACACAAACAAGGAACAGGTGATTTTGATATGATAATCAAGCACTTGGGTAATAGGGAAAGGAACTTAATGAGGTTTCCTTGAGTCTATTAGGAATGCCATAAAAACATGTGTTCTCATTGCATCCGTATTTTTAATCCTATTTGCTTGCTGGGACAGAATCCATGTCCCACTCTTCCAGGGCCAATGTGCACATATGCTTCAGTGAGTACTTATACAATGCCCATCACCACAGCATCTGAACAACTTCAATGTATTCAGACACCTTTGTGCAGTAGGGAAGTGCTATTAACCCAATTTCACAGGTGAGAAGCGTAGCACAGAAAGAGTAAGTGACTTGCCCAAGAGCACATAGGAAATCTGAGGCTAGACTATGACCCTCATCACTGGTCCATGCTTTCCCACTTCTCTCTCTCATTTGTCCACTTCCTTCATCTCTTCCTCTCCTTTTACTCCTAAGGCATCATCTCTCTGGCTGCCCACTTCATAGCCTTCATTGTATTTCCACGGTGTCTCTCTTGCCCTCTCTCTACCTTGAAGGTCTGTCTCCCTCACTCAGCCCAGTGCATCCAGGAGTCTAACACAAACAGCCTTAACTCTGTCGTTTTATGCAACATTATAATATAGTTTATAATCACATGCCCATGTTCTGTTCACCAAAACCATATGCAATAATACCATTTTTCTGCCTTCTTGCAAGATGCATCTTGCACATCAGCGCAGCACCTGACAAGACACGGCATGATTTGGAGCATAAATTATATTCTTTCCCTTTTGTCTGTCTGGCATGCACAGAGCAATTCAGTTTGTAGAAAATGCAGTCCACATATAGCTGAAGCTGGAGACAAAATCCTGTGTGCGGGCTATCTATCTTAGATCGTTATAGAGAACCGGCATTGTTGTTATTTTTATTTTTTTTGCAATAGTAGCTGAAAGTCATGTAAAGTTGTGTGTGTGAAAAAGACAAAAATGGCTGACAATTTAAAAATTGGACGGTAACAGATGATGAGTCCCAGTGATGACTACTCTAACAATACTCCTAGGGGAATTCTGAACCACTGTGCACACTCAGAATTCATGTGCCACACAGAATTTTTTTTCTCTGCAGAAAATACATTTTGCTGAGAAATGCTGTAGTTATGCCTTTTACCCACCAAGAGCTGCTGTGGCACCAGAACAGACAGCAGCCACTCCCAGGTGAAAGCAGCCCTCACCTGTGGCTAGGGAAGAGAAAAGGCTGTGTTCCTCATAGTGCTCTGCAGGTGGGGTCAGGTCAGGAGGCATGGGATATGGGGGAATGAACAGCGTGGGGCACACGGGGCTGCTGGGGGGGTCACAGACTGGGATTCAGAAGGGCTAGTTGGGTGTCAGACTGGGGCACTGAATGAGACTGGGGTTGTAGGGACATATAGGGATGGGAAACAGGAGTGCAGAGACAATTGGAAGGGGGCTGGCTGAGTTGAGGTTCATCGACATATGGGGTAAGAGGGACCTGCTAAAAAAACTGTCAGTACTTGGTCCTGCTAGTGAAATCAGGGGACTGGACTCGATGACCTTTCAAGGTCCCTTCCAGTTCTATGAGATAGGTATATCTCCATACATTATTATTATTATATGGGGTTGCTGAGTAAGGGTGAAGGGACATATGGGGACAGTGGCAGATGTGCCTGTGTGAACGAGAGAGGCCAGGGATCAGCCAGGGTCTGCATGGGGGAAGCGCCCTAACAATCCCTGCCTCCCCCAAAAAAACCTGTCCCATACTTTTCCTACCCACACCCCACAATCCTCCAAGTTCACACCCAGGTGCCTTCCCAGCAATAACTTTCCTCTCCCTCTGCTCCTGCATTACCGCTGACTCCTACAAGCCTTTGCACTGCTTCTGAGGGGTGCGGGAAATATGTTTCTGGGTTGTAGTTTATTGAATTATTATTCAGAGTTCTGTAATAATATGCCTAGTATGGAATCTGTTTGCCAAAAAAACATTTCCTGAATCATTTTTGTTGTCTGTGTTGATACAGACTGAAATAAGTTACCAACATAATTGTAACTGGTGTGATTATATTGGGTTATTTTGTCAAATAAAATATACAGAATTTTAAAATCTTGTGCACAGAATTTTTGGGTTCTATGGTACAGAATTTCCTCAGGAGTGAAACAAGGAAAGCCCTCAGCCAGGCTCAGAGCTGCTCCCAGCGCTTCACATTGACTAAGCAGACATCCTTAGCTTCAGAGGAGCAGCCCTGGAATCTTGGTGTGCAGATGACAGTGACTCTTAGACGTCAAGCTGAGCTCCATCATGGAGGAAGGGTGGTCCAGGGGTGAGGGTGCTAGCCTGGGATACAGGACGCTGGGGTTTAAGTCCCTGCTCTGCCATGGACTTCCAATGTGACCCTGAGCAATTCATTGAGGGGAAAGATTAAAAAAGCACAGAAGTGGCTTAGGATCCTAAATCCCTTTTTCATATGGGACTGATTTAGGAGTATAAGTCCTGGCTACAATCACTCCTGCCTTGTTGCGCACCTTGCCGTGACTCTAGGTTACCCAGTGTTGATCTCTGGCTCTGCTTTGTGATTTGAGCTCTCGTGCCTGGCTTCTGACTCTGGTTCTTATCTTAGGTTCCAATTTCTAACTTCAGCTCTGGAACCTGGACTCTGACTCCAGCACTCACCCTGGGCTCCAATTCCTGACTTCTGCTCCAACCACTAGGGAGGAGCACCTATATCGTGATCACTGACAGCCTGGTTGGCATGAGCCACATACTGTGATGAAATGTAAGGAAGCAAAGGTACAAACCCAATAGCCCATTACTAAGGCTAAGATTCTGTCACGGATAACCCTTCACTGCCCCTTGTTTTTTTAATCTGATATAATATATTGAGATGGCTTTTGAGGGTCAGAAGTGTTAAAGTTCATGTTGCCAACCTAACACTCCGAGTGCTGGTCTCTTGAGAAACCATTGCTGCATCACAAGACAAAAAAATCATCACAATATCTTACAGCAGAAATGGACCACATCTCAACAGAGAGAGAGGAGAGCTTCATGTGCTCTCTCCCTCCCACTCTTGATCACTCAGACCACTTCCCCTACACCTCAGTCAAATCATCTTGATCAAACAACAACCCTATGGCAACTATGTGACAGAGGAAAAGCTTTACTGTACACTTTAGCTTCTTTTAATGTAATTTAGGTGGTGGAAACAAGGAAGAGGAGACAGCCAGCCAGCCAACTGTCTGCAGACCATCAGCAAGTGTGTCCCCACTGTCTAGGCTAGGATGGCATGACACTGCAGTAACTCCATTGCAAGCAGGAGGCTTTTTGAATAGTATTGGGTTGTTGGTTTTGTTAAACTAAAAGGTTGAAATGAACAGCTGCTGTCTGTGAGCCTTTGAACCCTGTGAATTTCCATTTTGGATCAGCCTGGAGCGGACGTGGCACGGACTGCGTTCCGTGACTGTGCTAAGCTGCAGTAGGCAAGCTCAGCACCACGTGCAGGAATGCTGGCTGACCTGCACTGCCCCGAGAGGTTTTTCTGCTTGCACTTTCGGGGCCTCATATTTCTCCAACTGTGTAAGGATCAAACAAACACACAGGGCAGATTGGCAGCCCAGCCTTAGAACCACAGCAAGGTTCTAAATGATTCAGCACAGTAGCCTTGGCTGACATTGGTAGGGAAAATTCCCTTGGCCTGTTGGAGTCACTTCCCGGCTACCTCAGAGGTCCAGTCTCCTAAGGGAACTGGGCCAAATTTTACAGAACGTACAGTTTTCGCCTCTGCATTTGTGGATTGGCACATGAAAGGGGGAATAACAGGATCTTTACACGCCATTGAAATAATTAAAGTAGAAGACCGTGGAAAGATTAAGATTCCGTGACAAAAGGGAAACAAACAACATTCAGCGCCCCACTCTGACCTTATGCTGCACGGGAGTGCATTGCCAGCAAAGCCAGAGGTGTGTACACAAGCAGGGGAAAACATTATTATTTGGAAGCACAATGCATTTATCTTAACCCCTTCTCCCACTGTGGGCTGTGGTGTGTGCGTACCCTGTTGCCTTCTGCTGGACAGGAGATACATGATTATTACTGTGACTAACTACTGTATTACTTTCACTGGTGGTGAAAAGCATCACCTTAAACACCCAGAAAGAGTAGTAGTCAACAAGGAGTTGTTTGATAAGGGGTGAGCATTCGAGGGGTATCCATGGAGGGATGGGCCCAGGGGGGTTACACACTTGTGAATCTCCCTGCAGACTCTAACATCATTCAGCGTGAGACGCTGCTGGCTTCTCTCAGAGCCAGAGGTTAGCTACCTCCACTCTTTCCTCATAGACTGTATCCAGATGGGCAACTGGGGGTTCCACAAGGATCTATTTTGTCTCCTGCTATATTCAAAGTCTATGTCAGGACCTAACAGGTGCCACAGCCTTGACAATGCCTAGGCTGCTAGTGAGTTGAGACCAATGCCTATCGTATTGACCGATATTGTCTCATTGTTTCCTTGTACTCCCCATTGGTCTGTCAGTCTCCATCCATGTCTCTTGTCTTACACAGAAGCAGGAAGGACAAAGACTGTCTTCTTGTTGTGTGGTTGTACAGCACCTAGCACAGGAGAGTCCTTGTCCAGGACTGGGGTGCCTAGATGCTACAGTAATACAAATAAGAAATAAATGTTAGCAATAAGCAGATAACCCACAAGGTCATCCACATCCACCTCACATCCCTCCTCCCGAAGGCCAATATTGACAGGAAATTGGCCAATTCACCATGGAAAAAGAGTAGGGGACATTAAGGATAGTTTGTATGGCTAATTTAAAAAAATGGATTAGCAAGGTGCAGCCAGTAACCACCTTCATCAATTAATGTGTGGGGTATGCTCCTTCCCCCTCTATCTCTTGCATATCTGATTGTCTTTTTGGACTGTAGGCTGTTGGGGTAGGGATTGTACCTCACCATAGATTTTACAGTGCTCCTGTGTCGTAACTGCAGCATGAAAAATGGTTGCATATCTATTCTGTAACTGTTGTTCTTCAAGCTGTGTTGCACATGTCCATTCCTCTTGGGATGCGTGCATGCCCCAGGCACCAAAGCAGAATTTTTTTCCGCATAGCATTACCCATCGGGACAGCGCATGCCCCCTCCACATGCTCATGCCCCCTCCACATGCTCATGCCACCAGTCAATGGTATAAAGAGTAGGGCTGCCCACGGCTCTCCTTCAGTCACATCCAGTAGGCATAGACTCTGAGACAGAGGGAAAGGAGGGTGAGTCATGGCATGAACACAGTGCAACACACCTCAGAGAACAACAATTACAGACCAGATAAACAACCATGTTTTTGTCTTCCAGTGACTGCACATATCCATGCCATTTCAGGAGACTCACAAGCCGTTCAGAATGGAAGAGGGTTTTGGTGTCTACTTGAACAAGGACTGCAACATCACTGTAACTACATTATACTGAACTATTTACAAAAAGTACTTTGAGAGGAAAAATTCTCCTTAGAAGACAAAAGAGAAATTGTGTGATGAGGTACCCAAGCTCCAGCTACTAACCACAGGGGTTGAGAAGAAACTGAAGGGAGACAGCCCTTTATACCATCAGTTGGCAGCGCAAGTGTGTGAAGTACGCATGTGCTGCTCCAATGGGTACTGCTACAGGGAAAATATTTTTGACTTTGATGCACTGGGTGCATGTGCACCTGAAGTGGAATAAACATGTGTAGTTGAAGAAGCCTAATTAAACCCACCTACACACCTCCTTCACCTCAAGAGAAATCAAAGCATCGCCCATCTGTCCCAGCGTCTGAAGGGATCAGCTTCTGGATTAGGATCAGCTGGATGAAAGTGAACCCAGGAAAGCCCAGGGTGATGCAAGTGGCTCAGGGAGACATTTTATAGAACTAACCAGCATTGCACTGTAGGTGCCACTGCCAGAAACAAAGTGAACTTGCTGAATATGTGCTTTTTAAACTGGCCATTTATTTAAAAATATCTTCTGTAATGGGTTCCTAAGATGCAACCTGGAACTGGGGTACTGCCGAGCCCTCTGGCTCACCAGCAGGGTCTCCCTCTCACATTGTGATGCTGTGACACGCTGCAAACCTCTGCAGGTACTGCACTTACACAGCCACCCACAGGCAGGGACACACCCAGCTGAGTTACATAAATGCCTTCATCAGTCACTCATGAACCAACAATAGAGAGGGTCCAGCCAATTTCCATCAGGGAAAACCCAGAAACCTTGATCCCTGTTTCTGACTAATACCTCCTTCAGCAGACATAGTGTTTTTTCATTGCACAGGAAGGGGCCAGGAATTGGAGAGCGCATGTAACCAAGCTCTATGATTATTTTCTCTGCAGGAGCACTGAGGAAGGATTGGAGGACAGAACAGTGGGTATCCTGACATATGAAGCTACAGTCCTTCTTCAGAAAGGGATTATTAGGGAGCTCAGCAACATGTGATGAATAAAACAAGACAGCTTCCATCTTACTCTGGGACTGGAGACTAAGCCTTTTATGTATCAGAGAGGTAGCTGTGTTAGTCTGGATCTGTAAAAGCAGCAGAGAATCCTGTGGCACCTTATAGACTAACATACGTTTTGGAGCATGAGCTTTCATGGGTGAATATCCACTGTCAGATGCATGTAGTGGAAATTTCCGGGGGCAGGTATATATATGCTAGCAAGCAAGCTAGAGATAACGAGGTATCTCTAGTTTGCTTGCTAGCATATATATACCTGCCCCTGGAAATTTCCACTACATGCATCTGACGAAGTGGGTATTCACCCACGAAAGCTCATGCTCCAAAACCTCTGTTAGTCTATAAGGTGCCACAGGATTCTCTAAGCCTTTTATGGAACTCTCAACAGGGCACACAGACATCTAGTGGCCAAACCTTAGAGCTGCAGATAAATAAGACAGCAGGAAGACCAGATCCATGAAGAACATTGATTGAGTGGTAAAAGACTGCAACCATTTCTTCGACATGCATATTCAGCCTGACATTCAATTTTGGCTCTACAGAGAATATTTTTATGAGTATCTGGCTATTGTGTCTTGACGAAATGCTCAGGGTCCAACTGACTGCGATATCTGAGGTCAGGAAAGAATTTTCCCTTAGGTCAGAGGGGAAGAGACCTTTCAGGGGGGCGGGAGGCGTCACCTTCCTCTGCAGCATGGGGCAAGGTACGGATCACTTGCAGGTTTAAATTAGTGTAAATGGTGAATCCTCTATAACTTGAAGTCTTTAAACCATGATTTGAGGACTTCAGTAACTCAGCCAGAGATTAGGGGTCTATTAAAGGAGCAGGTAGGTGAAGTTGTATGGCCTGCAATGTGCAGAAGGTCAGACTAGATCAGTGGTTAACCAGGGATACACGTATCACTGGGGGCTATGCATAGGTCTCACAGGGGGTACATCAGCTCATCTAGATATCTGCCTAGTTTTAGAACAGGCTATATAAAAAGCACTAGCTAAGTCAGTAAAGACTAAAATTTCATACAGTTACTTGTTTATACTGTTCTATATACTATACACTAACACATAAGTACAACATATATATTCCAATTGATTTATTTTATAATTATGTGGTAAAAATGAAGAAGCAAGTCATTTTTGAGTAATAGTGTGCTGGGACACTTTTGTATTTTTATGTCTGATTCTGTAAGCAAGTAGTTTTTGCGTGAAGAGAAACTTGGGGGTGCACAAGACCAATCAGACTCCCGAAAGGAGTCCAGTAGTCTGGAAAGGTTGAGAGCCACTGGACTAGATGATCATGATGGTCCTTTCTGGCCTTAAAGTTTATGAGTCTTTCCTCCTTGAGCGTCACCGGCAGTCACACAGGTTCTCTGTAGGCCTGCCCATTTCTGCCCTGGGTAACCTCCTTGCAGCCAAATTGCATTTAATGGGTTTGCACAAATGTAACAGAGTGGAATTTAGTAAACAATTCTGTTGATGTTGCACAGGTAAGAAAGGAATCCAGCTAACTCTGTCTTAGCTGTGCTGTCAGGACACAGGAATAAAATACTATACAAATTAGATATCCTTTATGGATGGACCATTTTATCACGTATACTAATAATGTTACTCTTTGCTATGATTTGACTCCTCAGAGCGGGTGTCAGATTCCCCCATTCTGTACTATTATTGGAGGGATGGTATTTGCAAAAAAAAAGTGTATTTTTAATACTCTATACATCATTTAATTAAACCACAAATCCATTGGTTTTGCAAGGGGGTGTGACTGGATTTTAGGGATGGTATATTGTGTTCCCAGGATCTCTCATAAACCAGAGCACGGGTCTAGTATTCTGAATCAGTGAAAGACATGACGGCACCTGGCCATTCAAAAAAGGCGTGGCAAGGAGAAAGAAGAACAGTTAAAAGTAAATCATTTCCTTTTATCTACATTTTTGGTCAAAAAACAAAGATTCAGCGAAGCACGGATGTACACAGCACAAAGCAGCTAAGCAAAGTGCAGGGTCTCTGTGGAATGCTCGCAAGACAAACAAAGTATCAGTTACAGTGTCTCAGACAAATGCCTAGTAAAACCTATCCCAAATATCTTAACTTGACCTACAACTAGCCTCTGTTTACATCCCAAGACACAGCACTACACACACTACAGTATTTCAGCTGTTCAACAAAATATTAACCCTTAATGACCACAAAGCACACTCTAGGCTAGAGTTTCAAAGACACAATATTGCATAGCTTGTAGTGAGCAGAGCTGGTCAAAATGTTCAGAACAAAAAAATTAGGTGTTAATAAAAATGGGCAGGTCTTGATTCAAATACTTGGGGATTTTCCCCTCCAAATATCTCATTTTTCTGAAATTTATTATAAAAACTTTTAATGAAAATGGTTCCTTTGCCTTTTCTTTTGGTTAGTTTTCATTTTGTTGTTTGCTGGTTGTTGGGGAGGGTTGTTTGCTTCCTTGCTTGTTTTTGTTTTGTTTTTTTTTAATTGACAATTTTTAGAAGTCAGGTTAGTCACACGGTAGAATTTTTTTCAAAATTAAAAAATATCATGTTCACTTGTTTTTTATTTTAAGACTGTGAAAAATATTTCAACAAAAAAATTCCATGGAATATTTTGAGAAAAGAAAAAAATCAGTCTGTTAAAAAAAAAACAAAAATGCTTAAAAACTTTTGCAAGACTTTTGTTTTAAGTTTTTGACGAGCTCCAGTAAAAAGTTACAATTTTCAGCGGCAAATTCTGGGAGTCTAGAGTATTCTACAACAGTGATCTAACACATTTGGGACAAATTCATTCCCACGTTAACTCTATTAAAGTTAATGGCATGACGCTAGACTAAAATTTGGCTCCGCAGCACAATATAGAGGTAAATAATACTTTGCCTTTCTATATTACCTTTCAGCCAAAGATTTCTAAGCATTTTATTATCATTACGGGCCTGAATCCAAAGCCCTTTGATGTCAATGGAAGTCTTTGCAATAACTTCAATAAATATTGGATCAGACTCTAACCCAGTGGTTCCCAAACTGAGGTTCGTGAAATGTAACAGGGGGTTCTCAGGAAAAAAGTCCCTAATGGCTGACATAGCTGTCCCTAGGGACCCCGAGCAGCATGAGACCAGCAGCCCGGAGCCCCTGGACTTCCCAGAGCTAAGCAGATCAAATCAAGCATATCTGTCAAACTTCAAGACTCCTTATAAGAAATGGAAAGGGAGGTGGATATTTTTTGCTGTTTTTAAAATTAAATAGGCAGCTAGTATTGTTTTTAAAATTATGATGAAGAACAAGTTTAAGCTTTGTTGTAACGTGCGTTGTTTGCCTGGACTGCTCAAGACCTTAATGCTTGTGTAGGAGGAACTCTTTGAGCTGGCTTCTTAAATACCTTCATGCTGTTTCACGTCTGATATTCCTTGATGAAACATAGGATCCTTGTCTTATAACAGGCTTATTCAAAGTGATACAAGTTACAAAAGCGAGATCTTGGAAGAGTGTTGCCGTTTTCATAATGTAATAAAAATACTGTAATGATAAATAATAATAAATAGTGTATAATACGCAAGTCATAAAAACAAATTTTATATTTCCAAGATCACTGCTTTTATAATTTATACTCCGGTAAAGGAGAAAATCCCTGGAAATATTCATTTTAAGGATATGTTCACGAGACTTGACATTTTAGTTCAAGGGATTCACAGGTCGTTAAAGTTTGGGAACCACGGCTTTAACCAATAATGCTGCATGACAAGCTATAAGATAGATGTGTGTGATATAGGCCACTTATCTTGGCTGTGTCTACATCACAAGCTGCAGCTATGCTGCTGTATCATAGATGCTTCCTACATCAACAAAAAGGAGGTTTTCCATCCATGTCGTTAATCTGCCTCTCCAAGATGCAGTAGTTAGGTTGACAGAATTCTTCTAGTGACCTAGATGCATCTATGCTGGGGGTTAGATTGACCCAACACTGGAAATTAAGTCGACCTAAATACAGCTCTGAGCGTGCAAAATTTTTCACGCCCCGGAGAGATGCAGCTAAGTCGCTCTAATTTTTAACTGTCGACCAGGCCTTGTACAACTACCAAATTTCACATGTTGAGCTAAATCTTAAAAATAAAGAAACTGGAAATGACAGGGACTTTCAATTGGTCACTTCAGCCTTAATTCTGCAATACATACAGTTAAGCAGAGGTTTAAATGTATGTGCTTAAATCCCATTGAGACTCGTTGTACAAATACGTAATAAGAGACAGTCACTGTCCCAGAAAGTGTCCTAAATAGGAAACTTCAAACAAAGGGTCTGAAGGGAAACAAACACTCATAGGTGAAGTCACTTGCCCAAGGTAACAGTGGCATCGCTGAGACTAGAATGCAGGTCTCCCGGCTCATAGTTCAGTGCCCCGCCCACTAAGGGCTTGTCTACATTACCTGCTGGATCGATGGGCAGCGATTGATCCAGTGGGGATCAATTTATTCCATCTAGTCTAGACGCGATAAATTGACCGCCGAGCACTCTCCTGTCAACTCTGGTACTCCACCAGGGCAAGAGATACAGGTGGAGTCGACGGGAGAGCGTCAGCCATCGACTTACCACAGTGAAGACCCCCCGGTAAGTAGATCTAAGTACGTCAACTTCAGCTACGTTATTCACGTAGCTGAAGTTATGTAACTTAGATTGAATCCCCACCCCCCCCAGGGTAGACCAGGCCTTAGTCATGTTGCCTCTGTGACTCAGATCATATGATTATTCAATCTGAACAGGCTGAGTTTTTAAAATTATGATTCGACTCATTTCTTGCAGATATCACTGAAGAAGCAAGTCTTGTTTTAGTTTGAGTCTGAGTTTGGGACTGTGTTCATACAGCATCTTGCACAATGCAGTCCTGGTCCAGGACTAGGTGCTTGTGATACAGCATGGCCAGAGGGCAGCAGGAGAGGGTTAGAAGGGATCCTTATTCCCTGTAAGGGGAAGAAAGTTTGCTATAGATTAATTAGAGCACCTGAAGCCAATTAGAGCACCTGCAGTCAGTCACATGATAAAAACCCCTGCTTCAATCAGACAGGGTGGGAGTAGGAGTAGAGAGGAATTGGTGTTGGAGCAGAGAACAGTTTTAAGGGAAGCAGAGGACAGTTTGGAGAAGTGCTGCGGTGAGCTAAGAAGTCCAAGACCCTAGGTAAAGGGGCACCTGGCTTCTACAGAGGGAGGGCAAGAAGCCCCTCACAAGCTGAAGGGAAGGAGAGGGAAGTAGCCCAGGGGAGGAAACTGCCAGTTCAAGTGGTTCACCACTATCCTCAGGGCCCCTGGGCTGGGACCTGGAGTAGAAGGTGGGCCCAGGTCCCTCCCTCTCCACTCCCCTCCTCTAGGACACTAATGGGGCAGTTAACATTCCACTGCAAGGGCAAGAAATGGTGCCCTGAACCCCGCCCCCAAAGAAGAAAAAGCGTGAGACCCATCAAAATAGTGCCAGCAATTTGCCACAGTGCTATTTGTAGAACCAATAAATAATAATAATGAATGTGAGAATAGTTACTATGCTGTGTTGTTGTACTAATAGTCATTTGTTGAAATATTACTGCCCTCTGGTGGTTATTTAGCTACCCATATCTACCACACGGACTAATAATAATATTATCTACATGGTATCAGAACCTTTAGCAAAGTGCTCAGGGCCTTGTATAACAATAAAAATAGAGAACTCATCCCTTTAAAATACAAACCCATGAAGATCAAGGCGGGGGTCCACTTTTTAAAAAGAAAAGAAAAGGGATTGGAAGGAGAGAGAAAGACTAAATAAGAGGCATCAAATCTTCAAATCCCTTCTCAAGTATAAACAATGAGGAGTCCAGTGGCACCTTAAAGACTAAGCTTATGCCCAAATAAATCCGTTAGTCTTTAAGGTGCCACCGGAGTCTTCGCTGTTTTTGTGGATACAGACTAACACGGCTACCCCTCTGATACTTGGCTCCTCAAGCAGCATTCTCAAAAGAGAGAAATAGGGGTCAGAGGATCTGAGAGGAAGAAGCTACAGGGAGGAAGAGATTGGAAGAGAAAAAATGGTTACTCACCCTTTTTGTAACTGTTGTTCTTCGAGACGTGTGGCTCATATCTATTCCAGTTAGGCGCATGCACACGCCATGTGCACGGATGTCGGAAACTTTTCCCTAGCACCTACCCATCGGGCTGGCTGTGGAGCCCCTTGGAGTGGCGCCGATATGGCACTCTATATACGACCCTGCCAGCCTGACACCCCTTCAGTTCCTTCTTGCCAGCAACCCCAACAGGGGGGAAGGTGTGGGGAATGGAATAGATATGAACAACACATCTCGAAGAACAACAGTTACAAAAAGGGTGAGTAACCGTTTTTTCTTCTTCAAGTGCTTGCTCATATCATTTCCAGTTAGCTGACTCCCAAGCCTTACCTTGGAGGTGGGGTCAGAGTCAAGGTATCGCAGACTGAAGTATCACTCTGCCGAAGGCTGCATCATCTCATGATTGGTGGACGATGGCATAGTGTGACATGAAGGTGTGCACTGAAGCCCATGTGGCAACCCTGCAGATTTCTTGGAGCGGTACATGTGCCAGGAAGGCTGTTGATGAGGCCTGAGCCCTCATGGAGTGAGCCATAATAACAGGCAGAGGGACCTTCGCCAAGTCATAACAAGCGCAAATACATGACGCAGTGATCCAGGAGGATATCCGCTGGGAAGAGATCGGCAAACCTTTCATCCGCTCCGCTAGAGCAACAAACAACTGGATTGTTTTGCAAAATGGCTTTGTTCGGTCTATGTAGAAAGCGAGCGCCCTTGTAACATCCAGCAAATGTAGCTGCTGTTCATGAAGGCTGACGTGTGGTTTTGGATAAAAAACTGGCAGGAAAATATGCTGGCTGACATGGAAGCAAGACACGACTTTTGGCAGGAAGGCTGGGTGAGGCCTAAGATGCATCTTGTCCTTATGAAAAAGGGTATACGGGAGCTCGCATGTGAGGGCCCGTAGCTCAGAAACGCATTGTGCCGAGGTGATGGCCACTAAAAAGGCAACCTTCCAGGAGAGGTAGAGGAGCGAGTAGGAAGCTAATGGCTCATAGAGAGGGCCCAAGAGACGAGAAAGGACTAAATCAAGGTCCCAGGCCGGAACAGGGGACTTTATCAGGGTATGGATCTTTTCCAGTCCTCTTAGAAAACATCTCACGACGGGTTGTGCGAACACCGAGCACCCAGAAACACCTGTGTGAAAAGCCAAGATAGCCGCGAGGTGGACTTTAAGAGAACCGAATGCCAGGCACTGGTCTGTCAAGTGCACCAGATAGTCCAGGATGCACGGGATTGAAGCCTGGAGTGGGAATACCTGCCATTGAGCACACCAGATCAAAAAATGTTTCCATTTTGCTTTGTAAGTGGTCCTGGTAGAAGGCTTATGGCTTTCCAGGAGCACCTGTTTCACCGGGTCCGAACAGGCGAGCTCTGCCTGGTTTAACCATGGATCCTCCAGGCCATGAGGTGAAGTGACTGAAGGTCCGGAGGAGACAACTGTGATTCTGGGAGATGAGGTCGGGAGGGAGAGGTAGACACACTGGAGGCCGGACTGACGGATCCAAGAGGGTGGGGTACCAGCACTAGCGAGGCCAAGCTGGGGCCACCAGTATGACATCCACCTTGTCCCTGCAGACCTTGAGAAGCACTTTGTGGATGAGTGGGAATGGTGGGAAAGCGTAGAACAGTTGACCAGACCATGGAATCAGGAAGGAATCTGCAATCGAGTCCGGGCTGTGACCCCCGAAGGAGCAAAAGGTTGGGCACTTCAGTTGTCCCATATAGCGAACAGATCGATTCAGGGAAATGAACTACAGAATATGGAGTGGATAATATCCAGATGAATCTACTATTCATATATAAGGAACTGTCTGCTCAGGCTGTCCACCAGTACATTCTGAACGCCCAGCAGGTGTGAAGCTTGGAGAAGGATGGAGTGAGATAAACAGAATTTCCACAGTAGGAGGGCTTCCCGACAGAGAGGAGATGATCGGGCTCTGCCTAGCTTGTTTATATAAAACATGGCTGTAGCATTGTTTGTCAGCACCGCTACACAATGGTCCTGCAAGTGGGACAGGAACACCTGACACGCGAGGCGGATTGCCTTAAGCTCTTTGATGTTGATATGCAGAGCCAGGTCCTCTACTTGCCAGAAGCCCTGAGTCGTCAGGTCCCCAAGATGTGCTCCCCAGCCCAGCGCAAACCCATCTGTTACCAGGGTCAGAGTGGGCTGGGGAGGGTGGAACACAACCCCGGCGCCCACCATGTGGGGGTCTAGCCACCAACATAGGGAATCGAGGGTATGCCCCGGAATGGTCAGCAGCATGTCCAGACTGTCGCGGCTCGGGTGGTACACAGATGTGAGCCATGCCTGCAGAGGCCTGAGCCACAACCTGGCATGCTGCACCACGTAAGTGCGGGACACCATGTGGCCGAACAGCTTGAGACACTGCCTTACCATGGTGGTGGGAAAGCTGCAAAGGCCTATGATTATTTGAGCAAAGCCTCGGCGTCAGGCCTCTGGGAGGAAAACTCTCGCTCGGTTCGCATCCAGGACCTGATAAACTCTATTGATCGGGTTGGAGTGAGAACAGATTTTCTGACATTGAGAATGATGCCCAAGTGCTCGAACGTGTCTCTGACCATTTCCACCTGTGATTCTACCTGCTGGTGAGATTGGCCTCATATGAGCCAGTTGTCCAGGTACGGGTAGGCATGCACGTGACGGCGGCGAAGAAAAGCTGCCATGATCACCATGCATTTAGTGAAGACACAAGGAGCCATGCACAGGCTAAATGGGAGGGCCATGAACTGATAATGCATCTTGTTCACCATGAAACAGAGAAACCATCTGTGAGCCGGAGTGATCAAAATGTGAAAATATGCATCCTTCATATCGAGGGCAGTGTATCAGTCTCCCGGATCCAAGGAAGGGATGATTGTGCTCAAGTAGACCGTCCAGAACTTCAAGCTGATGATGTACTTGTTGAGTTCCCTGAGGTCTAGGATGGGCCGTAGGCCCCCTTTTGCCTTGGGGATGAGGAAATAGCATGAGTAGAAACCCTTGCTTCTGAGCTCTTGGGGCACCTCCTCCACAACTCCTAGAGCGAGGAGGCACTGGACCTCCTGGATGAGGAGTTGCTCTTGAGAGAGGCCCCTGAAGAGGGATGGGCAATGGGGGTGGGAGGGTGGAAAGGAGCAGAAGTGGATAGAATAGCCCGCCTTTACCACTGGTCCAATGTAATAAGGGGACATGCACAGTAGAAGCGGGACAGACAGTTCAGAAAGAGAGGGAAGCTGGCCGGGTTGTGGACTGGTAAACCGTCCTCATGCGCATTTTCAAAAGGGGCACTTAGGGCCCAGAGGGGGCTTGGACAGTCCCTGTCCATGCCCAGGAGGAGGGCATGACGGCCTATGCCAAGTGTATCTATTCCTCCTGTGGGAGAAGTCCTGCCTGGGTCTAGCGGGGAAAGACCGCTGTTGGGTGGGCTGGGATTTGAATGGCTCTCTTTGTGTCACTGGGATATGCATGCCGAGACACTTAATGTGTTAGGTGATTCTTTCAGGCTATGCAGTCTGGAGTTGGTTTGTTTAGTGAAGAGGCCCTGATCATCGAACAGGAGGTTCTGGATCATTTGCTGAACTTCTGGCAGGAGACCCGAGGACTGAAGCCAGGCGTTGCACTGCATGGCCATACTGGACGCCAGTGTATGCACTGCCACATCCGCGGTATCCAGAGAACCCTGGAGAGAAGTCCAGGCCACTAGTGTGCCCTCCTCGGCAATGGTTCCCAGCTCCATCTGTGACTCAGATGGAAGAAGCTCTTTGAAATTCTGAACTACAGGCCACAAGTTGTAACTGTATCTGCTAAGGATCGCGAGATGTTTAGCGATCCTCAGGGAGAGGCCACCTGTAGAATAAACTTTTCTTCCAAAGAGATCCAGGTGTTTTGCGTCTCTTGGTTTGGCCTGCTGGCCCTGCCTCTCTCTGTCGTTCACCACCTCCACCACCAGGGAGCATAGGGGAAGGGGGGCAATGGGTGAATAGATAACTGGCAGAGCTACCCTAGAGGGCTCTTCCAGTGTCAGAATGTCCACTATAGGGTCCTCTTCCTCAATCACTTCCTCCACCTGCAGGTTCATGTTCAGAGCACCTGTCGGAGAAGTTCCTGCTGGGCCCTGTAGTCCATGGGTGGTGGGCTGGATGTGGATGCACCCGCCATCACCTTGAAAGGGGATGACGAGGAGGATGTGACCAGCAAGGCCGGATCCATAACAGCCTCCCAATCTGCTGGGTCCAGTTCCTCTTGAGCACCGGGTGTAGCCACCACCGGGGGAGGGGCTGGGTCCTGAGTTTGTGTGAGGTCCGGAGGAGGGCAACTGAAGGTTGCCTCAGGGAGACAGGACCCCAAACGTGATGGCGGAGGGATGCCGGTAGGGGTGCCCTGGGCCTGGTCATATGCCCAGGGGTCCAGAACTGCCACTGGGACTGCCAGTGGGGCTCTGGAGCTGAGGTTTTCTGGACCCTATTGGGGTACTTCCAATGTTCCCAATGCCCTGCCCAACCCGAGGGAGGGTGACTGGGAGCAGGACTGCCAAGGAGGGGCAGTGCGTGATTGTGCCAGGGAGGCCTCCGCATCCTCTGATGTGCAGAAAGGGTGCCTCAAAGAATGATGGGATCCAGACAGTGACCGGCGGTGCTGTTGTGGAGAACGGTACCAGGAGATCAACCAGTGTCGAGAAGTTGGGCTTCGTCTCAATGAGGAGCAGTGCCGAGAATGTGATCGTGAATGTGATCCCACACCAGGGATCAGTGCCACAATGGGGATTGGTGCTGCGTTGGGGAGTGGTGCCATGAGGTCTCAGAGCAGGACCTAGACTTCAAGCGGGACTACAACCTATCAGCCGATGACCACCTTGAGTGGGAACAGCTCCGAGGGTTGGAGCTGAAAGACCAGTGCTGCAAGTCAGACAGGTGCCGTGAGTCAGACCAGTGTGGAGCTTAGGTGCGGTGCCAGGACTCAGAGCAGCGCAGAGATGGTGGTCTGGGAGCAGATGGCCTGAACATTGCTGATTTGCCTCTTGATGGTACCGGGCAACAAGGTAGTGGAGGCCTTGAGACTGGGGACTTGGCGCCGTCATTTCAATGAACCCCCTTGCGGCCTGAAAAGTGTCTGGTGTGGAGGGTAGCATGACCTCCTCCACCTGCAGCCGTGGGGAGTCCAGGAGCATGGGGCTTCCCAGGGAGACGGGGGCCCATGGAGGTTGAGCCCAACCAGAGGGTCTGTCAGCCATAGGCTCCTGGTCTGCACCATGCCCTGCCAGGGATGCAGCATCTGCATCACATCAAGCCGTTGTGGAGGCTTATCCATAGTCTGCTTCTTGAGGGCAGCTGGTGAGTGGGAGCAATGCCAGGGGAATGCTTCTGTGCCCTGTCGGCCCCTGGGAGGGCGTGACGAGTTCTTTTCTGGTGCCTCTGATGGCACCGCTGGAGGAGCACCCCTCACTGAGGCTTGGGGCTGGGTCTTGTGGCTGACGGAGAGCAGACTCCATGAGGAGTTGTTTCAGATGAATGTCTCTCTCCTTTCTAGTGTGAGGCTTGAAGGCCTTGCAGATCTTGCACTTATCTGTCTGATGGGCCTCTCCCAGACACAGAAGACAGGAGTCCTGGGGGTCGCCTGGGGGCATAGGCTTACCACAGGGGCTACAGGGTTTGAAGCCCTGGGACGGCATGCCCTGGAGCCCCACGGGGCACTCATTGAAGGGGAAGTTCCTCCAACTGCTAAAGACTATACTTAACAACTAAAGAGAACAATTAGTAACTATATACAAGATAAGTTGAAGAGCTAGGGATTAGTGGAGGACTTGTGAACAAGAGACCACTGTTCCAACAAACATCACTGGTGGTAAGTGGGGTCGGGCCAGCAGGATCATATATAGAGCGCCATATCAGTGCCACTCCAGGGGGCTGCACAGCCGGCCCGACGGGTAGTTGCTAGGGAAAAGTTTCTGACATCCGTGCACACGGCGCACACTCACTTAATATGATATGAGCAAGCACTTGAAGAATTTAAAGCTCCTCCAATGCCCATGTGATTATTTTTGTAACATAGAACAAAGGTGTGTAACAGCATCAAAACGCCATTATGCAGAAAGAGGTTGGCCATGGTAAGTGTGGAGCTGAAATGGCAACACAGTTTCTAAGCAATGTCTGTTGCCGTTAACTATGAGCACCCCCTGGTGAATAATTCCTCAGTCATAGCTGTCTGAATATTCATTGCAACAAGAGAAGTTGAAAAGAATTAAACCCAGATGGAATTGGTGAGGGTGGGAGCCTTGGGGTGAGGATTTTGAGCAAAGCGTGGAGTTCAGTCTCAATGGTTTATTTCAGGTGACCGATAACAGCAAGGAAGGACAAAAGGGACAGTCTCCATGAGAGAACACAGGGCATGTCTCCTCTCTTTCTGATAGTCTGCAATGAACTAAACACAAGGAGGCCATATCTCTAGACAGCAGAGCTCTACCAGATTTAAATGTGCATCACCAAATGCATTGCAAATGATAAAAAGACCACTTCAAAGTCAGACAAAAGCATGCGTGTGGTTCCTAACAGTATTTAAAACTCATAAGAGTCATGTACGTATCTCAGTTTAAAGGCAGTGTACAGCAAAAGAATTGGTTATGGTGGTCCAAGTGTGTTGTGGTATGAAATAGAGCAAAGGAAAATGAGATTGGTAGAATATTCTTCTAAGGAAACTGGTGGCAGCTCTCTTCCTGAGTCATCTGAACAGGACAGAGCACTGGATGTTGGGAACAATTCTGTGATAGCAATGACTGGCTTTGATTATTTAAAGAGCTCTTTTCCATCTCAAACGCCTATGATTCATCAATGTCATAGACAAATTCAGATATCATGTTGATGTGCATAGTGGTGTTTGAAACTGAACAGATGTAATAATGTGGGATTATTACCCGAAAAGCGATCAAAAATTGCCTCCCCCCATACTTGGTACTGAAGACATCTGATCCCTAGCCATGTCTGTTTCAGATCACATCTTGGATTGACATAGAGCAGGATTTTATACCTAACAAAACAGAGTCATGAAAGCTATGGAAGATATTGTGCTTCCTCCATCATCAGCAACAAGGCCACTGCTACGCTCATTTAAAATTCTCTAGCACTGGTTTAGCAATTTATAGATTTTAAGGCCAGAAGGGGCCACTCTAACCTCTTGTATAACATGGGCAAAGAATTTCACCCACTGAGTCCTGCCTCAAGCCCAATAACTTGTGGATGAACTAGAACTTCTCTTTCAGAAAGCTGTGATCATGTACAAAGTGGACAAAAACAGGGTTATTTCCCACCAGGATTTTCCAACAATAGGATCTGTAGGGCTGGTAGTTGGAGTAAACAAATTTAAGAGCCAAAGACACTGATAACACTGGTCTACAATTTTTGAGAAGTCATCTGCTTCAGAGATAAAATGTGCTATTTATTATGTATTTTGATGTGCTGAATTCAAATATGACAATTAAAACAACTGA